>NW_006921599.1:4815383-4817320 GCF_000298275.1 Orycteropus afer afer
TAGGAGGTGGAACAATGTTTTGTATAGTATGTTATGCCAATTGAGCTTGATGTCCCCTGCCACTATGGTCCCAAGCCCACAGGTTCAACTACTCGGTCCCTCTGGGTAGCTGGCTGTGACAAAGCAGTGACCACAACTTTGCCCCTTGTCAGCTCTATTATACACCTGGGAATTATGATCATTCACATAAACTTATAGGACCATTGTCTGCCAACCCTATATATGTTCTTGGATACACTCCCCATTTCATAGACATGCCTAATAGTTCAGCCTGTCTATCCACCCATATACCCATGTTAGCCTTCACTGACAGTGCAGTACTGTATGTGCAAAAGGGTTCATCTTTGTTGCCTGTACCTCCCATGTACCTCTCTATGTCTTTCTCTTCCTCAATGCCACCATATTGGTCACTCACATTTGGTACATTGCCCTTCTCTTCACCCAAATCAATACTTATCTCTATCTACTTAACAGTGTTTCCTACCCTACCCTCCCACCCCTCATAACCAACAAAGAAAATTTCCTTCTATAGATAAACCTTTCCTTGACTTTTACAATAACGGACTAATACAATGTTTGTCTTTCTGTGATTGACTTATTTCCCTCAGCATAATGACCTCCAAGTTCATTCATATTATGCATTGTTTTAAAGATTCTACATTATTCTTTAGGGCTGCATAGTATTCCATTGTGTATATGTACCATAGTTTGGTTATCCATTCTGCAGTTGATGGACACCTAGGTTGTTTCCATTGTTTGGCTATTGTAAATAGTGCTGCGTTGTACATGGGTGTGCACATATCTGTTCTTGTCATGGCTCTCACTTCTTCAGGACATATACCTACTAATGGAAAAGCTGGGTCAAACAGTATTTCTAATTCCAACTTTTGAGGGAGTCACCGTACTGCTTTCCACAATGGTTGTACCATCTGACAGTCCCACCAGCAGTTTATGAGAGTCCCAATCTCTCCACATCCTCACTAGCATTTGTTATTTTCTGTGTTATTGAACTTTGCTACTAGTGCTGGAGCAAGATGGTATCTCATTGTTGTTTTGATTTGCATCTCTCTAATAGCTAATGATCGTGAGCATTTCTTCATATGTTTGTTGGCGGCTTGAATATCCTCCTTGGTGAAGTGTCTATTCATGTCTTTTGACCATTTTTTAATTGGATTTTCTGTTTCATTGATTTTTGCTCAAATCTTGATTATTTCCTTTCTTCTGGTGACTGTAGGCTTTTCTTACTGTTCTTTTTCTAATTGTTGGAGATGTTGGTTTAAAGTGCTGATTTTGGTTCTTTCTTCTTTTTGGATGTGTGCATTTATTGCTATCAATTGTCCTCTGATCACTATTTTTTGCTGTGTCCCAAAGAGTTTGGTATGTTGTGTTTTCATTCTCATTTGATTCAAGAAATTTTTGAATTCCAATTTTTATTCCATCTCTTACCCAGCCTTTCTTAAGGAGGCTGTTGTTCAGTTTCCATATGTTTACTCTTTTTCTGTTGATCTTCCTATTTTTGATTTCTAATTTGATAGCAGAATGATCTGCTTTGCAGTATTTCAATGTTTTTAAATTTATTAAGGCTTGCTTTATGGCCTAACATATGGTCTTTCATGGAATATGTTCCCTGTGCACTGGAAAATAATGTATATTATGCTGTTGTTGAATGAAGTGCTCTGTAGATGTCTATAAGGTCGAGTTGGTGAATTGTATTGTTTAGCTCTTCTGCATCTTTGTTGAGTTTCTTTCCAGTTGTTCTATCTTTCATTGAAAGTGGTGTAATAAAGTCTCCCATTATGACTGTGGAGTCATCTATTTGACTTTTCAGCTTGTTTGAAGTCTGCTTTATGTATTTTGGGACTCTTTAATTGGGTCCACAGTTATTTATTATAGTTATATCTTCTTATTCAATTGATCCTTTAATCATTATATAATGT
>NW_006921599.1:4818435-4829929 GCF_000298275.1 Orycteropus afer afer
TTTCTCTTTCAGGATTTTATATACACCATTCCATTGCCTTCTCGCTTGCATGGTTTCTGCTGAGAAATCAGAGCTAATTCTTATTGGCTGTCCTTTGTAAGTAACTTTTTGTTTTTCCCATGCTGCTTTCAGGATTCTGTCTTTGTCTTTGGTTTTGATGAGCTTGATGATGCTATGTCTTGGTGATATTCTTTTGGGGTCTATCATGTTTGAGGTTCATTGGACTTTCTGAATGGATATATTCTCATCTTTCATCATATCAGAGAAGATCTCCTCCAACAAATCTTGGATAATTTCCTCAGTGGTTTTATTTTTTTCTTCCTGTTCTGGAATTTCAGTGACACATAGGTTATTCCTTTTGATGGCATCCCAAATGAACCTTAGGCTTTCTTCCTTTTGTTTTTCTTTTTTCTGATTGATCCCTTTCCAAAGAAGTATTCAGGTATTTGTCTTCAATATCATTCATTCTGCATTCCATTGCACCAATTCTTCTCCTTTGCCCTTCCAATGTGTTATCTATTTCTGACAATTTAGTATTAATCTTCTGGATGTCTATCTGTAGGTTTAGAATAATTTCTAATTTTTCATTTATTTTTTCATTTTGTTCTTGTATTTTCTTCCAAAATTCTTCTAGGGTTGTTTCTGTGTTTTCCTTGGTCTGTCTCTCAGTTCTTTGAAGATACCTAAATATAATTTTTTGAATTCCTTATCTGAGAGTTCCAATGCTGCTTTTACCTCAGGGATGTTTTCTGAGTGTATATCCTGCTCCCTTTTTGCTACCACTTTGTCTTGCTTTGTGTGGACTGTGATAATGGTCTGTTGTCTCTGAGACATTGTAGCATTGTTGTATTTAGATCTCAGTTAACAGTTTGTGAATAGCAACTGAGGATGAGTCAGGCTTTTCTTGCTGGTTGTTTATCATTGGCCTGTTGGTGGTGAAGGAAGTGGTGGTGGTCACTGAGTGAGTGAACCTGCAGGAGGTGTGGGTGTAGTTGTGTTGTATGGGGACTGTTGCTGTCTTCCACTCCATTAGACAAAAATAACAATTCAGTAACCATCAAAAAACTAAAAGTACATGGGCAAAAAATACACCATGTAATCACACTGGAACAGTAAGCAAAAAAAGAAAAAAGCATAAAAGAAGAAGAAGAAGAAAAATGCCCTGCAATATCTGGGGAGAGGGCAATAAGAGAAAAAAAGGAAAGAAGGAGAATAATGAAAAAATGGGAAAAACATAAAAAGAAAAATAAGGAATGAGGCTAACCACAAGAAGGAAAAAAAAATGCAACCAGGAACAAGGAAAAGAAAAAAAGCTGAAAACCGTAACCTGGGTTGTTGTTGTTATGTGCCGTCAAGTCAGCCCCAACTCATAGCGACCCCTCCTTGGGTTTCTGAGGCAGTATCACTACGGAAGTAGATTGCCCCATCTTCCTTCCGAGGAGTGGCTGGTGGGTTTGAACCACCAGCCTTCTGGTTAGCAGTCAAGTGCCTTAGCCATTTTGCTACCAGAGCTCCCATATAACCTGGGAGGGGAAGAATAAAGAATAATAGTAAAAAGGACAAAAGTAACAATAATAATAGTAATTTTAAACCAGACAAAAACAAACAAACTAAAAACAGAAAACAAAACAAAACAAAAAATCAGGGCAGTGCGGGGCAGGGCACCCATGCTCTGTCTGGGCACACAGACTGGGATGGAATTCCTGCCAGTCCAGAAAGTGGATGGGAGTGAGGGATGGTTGCACCTCCTTTCACCAAGAGGGTGTGGGGTATAAAAGTAACAAGGGGAATGTCGCATCTTTCTAGTCATCTGGGTCCGGAATGTCTTTGGGGTTCCCAGCAAGTAGAGCCTGTCCTTAAGTCCCTGGAATCTGGGAGAACGCTGCCGCTTTAAATATGCAAAATAATCAAGCTGCTTGTAAACATTCAAAATGGCTGCACCCTCAAGACAGACAAAAGTCCACAACTCAGCCTGACTTCCTCTTCACTGCTTCCCCTTTTATTCCCCAGCCACCAGAGCAGTCCTCCGTGCAGTCCCTGCTAGCAGGGCTGAATTTTAGGTTAATTCTTAGGTCCCACCACCACTCAGCAATATCCAAGCTGTCTGTGCTGTCAGGATCACTGCCAGACTGCAGCTCCATATGTTTCCTTTTTTGGTGTTTTCGTACAAATTCTTCTGCTAGTTGGAGTTTAGTCCATTTGTATATCCTTACCTTCAAGGCTCAGTTGTCCAGGATTATCTTCTGTATCTGTGTTAATTGGTTCTCCTTTCCTTTGTTGAAGAGGGTCTGTGCAGTCTTTCTACCTATTCCACCATCTTACCAGAACTTCTTGTATGAGAGTTTTAATGTCTAAGCAAAAGGAGCATTACACTGCCTAAATGAGCAATAAGCAGGCATGCTAGCCTAGGGGAGTAATACCAGAGGAGATGGAGAGAGTGCTTACTGAATAGTCATCTGAGTGTGCTATTGGTGTACTCTGGGCAATCAACTGCAGAGAACAGAAGAAATACTAGGAAATCGAAGGCAGTAGGTACCATGGTTTTCAATGTAGACCAGTTATATTAAGATCAGTCAAAGAAATAATTATAAATAAAAGATATTTTGTGAAGACTTAGAAAAAGGAAGGTGCTTTCATCAGGAATCAACATGGATTTACAAAGAGCATATCATGCCACACTAATCTCACTTCTTGTGGGGTAGGTTAATCAGAAGAATAAGATAGACATCATATAACTAGGTTTTAGTGATACATTTGACAAGGTTCCCACTATTCCACCCTCAAGTGAGGTAGACACAGGAAAGCCAGGTAATGACATCGTTAGACAAATTTCCTTGGTGCCAATTAGTGGGAAATGAAATAGGTTCCTACTGATCTGCACTAGAATTTTGTCCTCAGCTCTGTTCAATCATTTAATTAACACTTGAAATAAGATTCAGAAAGCACATTGAATTCAACATGTCATCAGGATACTTTGTAAGGCAATAAAAGGATCTCTCCTCAATAGTAGGGGAAATGGGCAAATATTAAAGATGTAATTTAACAGGAATAAAATATAAGGATCTGTATCTCCTTCCAGAACAACATCTGTGTACAGGTTGGGAGAATAGGTTGCTCCCTAGTCAATCTAAGTTAACAATCCTTTAAGGAAATGCAAAAGATAGAATGAACAAAAGGTGATCTCCTCTTTGCCTGGTTTTGGTGTAGATGGATAAAAGACTTAAATGTGAAACCTAAAAACAAAGTTCATCAAAGAAAAAATAGGAGCAGATTTAGGGGTTCTAATATATGGCATAGGAGCTCTGGTAGCATAGTGCCTAAGGCATTTGACTGCTAACCAGAAGGCTGGCAGTTCAAACCCACCAGCCACCCCTTGGAAGGAAGGTTGGGCAATCTACTTCCATAGTGATGCCACCTTGGAAACCCAAGAAGGGGTCACTATGAGTCAAGTCTGACTTGACGGCACATAACAACAACAACAACAATATATGGCATTAATAGACTACCAAATTCTGGTGATGTAATGCCTAAGCCACTTGACTGCTAAGCAGAAGGCTTGTGGTTCAAACCCACTACCCATTCCTCAGAAGAAAGTTTGGGCAATCTACTTCTGCAGTGATACTACCTCGGAAACCCAAGCAGGGGTCACTATCAGTTGGATCCGACTCAATGGCAGTGAGTTTTTGTAACCATAAATGAAAATGCACAAACAGTAGAATATAAGCTAGATGACTGGGACCTTTTATATATTAAATTCTTATGTGCATCAAAAGACTTCTCCAAAAGAGTAAAAAGAGAACCTGCTGATTGGGAAAAAATATTTGACAATGACATATCTGATAAGGAACTTACTCAAAAATTTATAGGAAACTTCAGCACCTCAACATCAAAAAGACAAACAACCCAATTAAAAAATGGGCAGAAGACATGATCAGATACTTCACCAAAGAAAATATTCAGGCAGCCAACAAATACATGAGGAACTGTTTGCCATCACTGGCCATTAAAGAGACAAATCAAGACAAGAATGAGGTATCATCTCTCCCCAGCACTTAATAGCAAAATTCAACAAGACAGAAAATAACAAATGTTGGCAAGGATGTGGAGCAATTGGGACTCCCATACACCGCTAGTGAGACTGTAAAATGATACAACCACTGTGGAAAATGGTATGGTGATTCCTTAAAATATTGGAAATAGAAATACCATTTGATGGTATTGCTGAATCCCATCACTAGGTACATATCCTTAAGAAGTGAAAGCCAGGACATGATTAGATATATGCACACTTATGTTCATTACAGCACTATTTGCAATAGCAAAGAGATGGAAACAACCTAAGTGTTATCAACAGATGAATGGATAAGCAAATGATGGTACATACACACAATGGATTACTATGAAACATTAAAGAATAATGTAGAATCCATGAAACACTGCATAACAGAGATGAATTCAGAGGACATTATGCTGAGTGAAATAAGTCAAACACAGAAGGACAAATGCTATATAAGTCCACTATTGTAAAAAGTCAGGGAAAATTCCACACATGGAAGGAAACTTTCTTTATTGGTTTGCAAAGATAAGAAGGGAGGGGAGGAAAATTTCTAGATACACAAGTATCGATTTGGGTTGCTTCTACTGTGTGCTGATGGCACACACTTGGAGTATTACTTTCAACTCTGGTCAGCATTTGACTCTAAAGTTGGAGTACAGGTAGAGGAGCTACCACTCATCTGTCAGTTTGTGGTACTGTGGTAACTTGCATGTTGCTATGATCCTGAAAACTGTATCACTGGTATTTCACATTACTAGTAGGGTCACCTATGGTGGACAGGTTTCAGCAGAGCTTCTAGACTAAGGCAGACTAAGAAGAAAGGCCTGGCAATCTACTTCTGAAGATTATCCAATGAAAACTCTATGGATCACAACAGCATATTGTCTGACGTAGATAGTGCCGGAAGATAAGCTCTGTGAGTTGAAAGGTATGAAGGCATTCAAGATAAACAGTGGCCTCGGCAATGGATTGAGTGTATCAATAGTCATGGAGATGGACCAGACGAAAGCCATTGTATTGTTCACGGGATCACCATGAATCAGAGCTGACACAACAACTAACAACAACAACAGAGATTGAGGAGAGCAAGTGGACTGTTTAAAGGCATTGTAACCATTTCTCATGGGAAAGAGTGGAAGGAACAGTAATGATAACCCTGTGTAGAAGAAGACCCCAGGGCCAATACAGTCCTCTAACAAATAAGGAGCAGTGGTCAAGTGCTGGGTTGCTAACCTAAAGGTCAGTGGTTCAAATTCACCCAGTGGCTCTGCAGGGGAAAGATGTGGCAATCTGCTTCTGTAAAGATTACAGCCTTGGAATCCCTACTCTGTTCTCCAGGGTTGCGATGAGTTGGAATTGACTTGATGGCAATGGGTTTTGTCATATGGAAGTGAGATTATACTTGGTCTATATGACTGGTTCCATGGGTAAAGCTGAGTGAGACCAATAGGTGGAAGTTACACAGACATAATCACATTTCACCATAAGCAAAAGATTTATAATAATCAAAGCTCTGCCAAGGTAGAAAATAAGCAGTGAGTTCACTATCACAAGAGGTGTTTAAGAAATATTTGGAAAGCCACATGCTGATATGTTGTTGATTCAAATTTTGATGAGATTAGGTTGGACGAATTTCTTATGTGTCTTTTGATCTTCATTAAAAGCTATGAGATTAGCTGTATATAGCAGATTGCAAAAATGACCCCAAACTTCTCCCATTCCTTCATGCACACCCCTTTTCAATACGATGTTGCAGCATTTTCATTGAGTCTACCCCTCAACTCCTTGAATCTGGGCTTGACCATGTTACTTCCTTTGATCAATGTGACTGAAACAAAGGCTTAGAAAATTGCTTGCATATTGGGGCTTTCTTTATTGCTGATCCTGGACCCCTGAAGCTGTGATCATGTGAAAAGGGCGAGGCTAGTTTGCTGGAGGGGGCAGTCATGGTTCACAGGTAGAATTTTTGCCTTCCATGTGGGAAACCCTGGTTCAGTTCCTGGTCAGTGAAGTCCTTGTGCAACCACCACTCATCTGACAATGGTAGCTTGCATGTTGTTATGATGCTGAACAGGTTTCAGCAAAGCTTCCAGACTAGGAAGAAAGGCCTGGCCATCTATTTCCATATATCAACCAATGAAAAGCCTATGGATCAAAATGGTCTGATCCCCAATCAATCATTGAGATGGTAGAGGACTGGGCAACATTATGTTCTATTGTACATGGGAAAGGCCACTGCATGTCAGCTAGCAGCAATAGCAACAGCTTAAATCAGTCGTCCCTGTCATCCCAGCTGACAGCCATCACCAATAGCCAAACACATGAGTAAGGCCATCCTAGCCCAGGTAGCACTGATATGAGCTGCCGTCTGAATGCAGGTGAATGAGTGAGCCCATGCAGAACCAACAGAACTTTTCTGGTAAGCCAGCCCCCATTTTTGCCTTGGAATTGTCAGCTAATAAAAGATTATGGGTTTAAGCCACTTAAGTTTTGAAATGGTTTATAACACAGCAAAAAGCCCAAGGTCAACGGACTTTCACCCAGCCCCTTCAGCCTGGCTCTTTGAACTCTTGACTACCAGCCTCCAAAACTGAATGAGAATAAACTCTTGTTTGGTAAAGCCATCCTATTTGTGGTATATTCCTGTCAAAGCAGCACTAGGTAACCAAAACACATCCATTCCTTCATGTATTTATAGTTAGTATTTTATACTCTGGATATCAGAGATATGTATGCATTTTTAGTTGGGGTGGGCATGATCCTTCTTTTCTTCCATGTCATTGCAACAATGGTGTGAGGAGAAAACCTCCTGCAGCAACCCCAGCATCTCCCTGTGAGAGAAATAAACTGAGTTTAGTTCCCCTGCTTGTAGGAGGCAGTTTCAAGGGTCCTCAGACTTTTGTGCTTTAAAAGAGCAATGTCTAACCCAGCGTTTTCTTATTTTGCTAGTCTCAGTGCAATAGCATTACAAGGAAACTTTATTTGTTTATTTATTTATTTTGGGGACCATTTCTGAATGTCTTCCATGCAGCCTGATCTGATGCTGCTACGTCTGTTATGAAAGAAGCACCATAACTTTGCTGCATCTTCATTTCAAGTTTTCCTTTGAATTTTCTATCTTCTGAGTTAAGAGAAAGGAGAAGACAGCCCTTTGAACAGGTGAGGCCTGGTAGGGCCCACAAATGGGTCCTTTGGATTTTATCAAAGTCTTGAACTTCTATCCTGCTGGTACAGGTTTCCCCCACTGTCCAAAAGTAGATGCCTTACCATTAATTCATATGGGAATAAATTTGGAATGTTCCCAGACCCCCAAAATAACCTACAAATCATACCAAATAACACATAAAACAACACTAACACAGTGCCCATTGCGCCTTTATGCTGAGATGCTGAGTGCAGCTTCTGGGGATGCAGCTTGGGGGTGCCACTCTCACTGCTCAGGCTGTGTGTTGCCTCTTTAAAGGCTCAGTGCAAAACAAATACTGAATGCTGAACTCTAGTGTCATTATTCACCTATTTTCATGAAAGCAAAAATCCGCTTCAGATTTCTTTTGGTTAGTGGAAACAGGTACGAGTGTAGGTCTTTTGTAAATGCCAAGTGGTATAAAGCGAACTTTCGAAAAGCAGCGTATGCCTGTATTTGTAATATCAGTGGCATAGCTTCCAGCATCATGGCAACGTGCAAACCACCATAATACAACAAACTGACAAATTGGTGGTGGAGATCTTATATATTTACTTACAGAGTTGTTCTTAAAAAGCTTACCGTAGAATAACACTTTGAATTTATAACAGGCATTTTCATATAAAGATTCTCTTTCACTGGAAACCTTTCACATTTTGTTTGTTCTCAGTGGCCCCTCCACTCTCTCACCCCAACACCCCATGGAGAAAGAGTAGGTTGGGCCAGTGTTACAGTAACATAAAATTCCTTTTATAGACAACTTAGGCAACATTCCATAATCAATAGAGTAAGCAGAAGTCAGGAATGTCAGTATTAGGCAATAGAAAAAGTCCTTTTCTGGAAATTCTTCCATTTCAGCCTCATAGGCAAACTGACTAATTCTTTCATTTACCTTCCAAACATTTGGCACAAGATTATCTTTCAGGGCATAAGCCTTGACCATTAAGCAAATTTATCCAAGCAAAAATGTGCAGCAAAAGTGGTTTAACATATTCCAAGTTTCAGTGCCTCTTTTTTAAGGCAGCTGCTCTTCTCTGCAAAAATAGAATTTAGGGAGAATCAAGTAGAGCATACTGGTAACTGAAATATCTTTACAAATAGTTGCTCTATTTTCAAAATAAAATATATTTTTCCAATCATGTTTAGACATCATGTAGCATAAAGTCAAGCTTAGAAAGATTAATTGCTGTGTTTGTGCTGTTAGTAACACAAGGCTAAGATTAATAGTCTACAGAGAAAATAACTTCCCATGCCACACACAGATTTTTATTTTATGTATCTCAATATTGCTATCTGAGGGTCCCAAGGTTCATTGTATTTATATAAAGATTATTTGCCTCTTTCCAAATACTGGAATGTTTATATTTTAGTGTATAATTTTCAAAGACTCCAATATGAAAAGTAGGCTGTATTTTAGAAAAACTATTGCATGTTTTCCAGAATTATTTACCAAATGTATTCATTCTACCTGATCTGTGTAGATGAGTGGCTCTCAGTCAAGAGCAATTTTGCCTCCCAAGGAACATTCAGCAATGAATGAAGATATTTGCATTTGTCACAACAGCATCTATTGGGTAAAGGTCAAGGGTGTTGCTAAACATCCTACAATGCACAGGATAGTCCCTAAGAATAGAATTATCCAGCTCCAAATATCAGTAGGGCTGAGGCTGAGAAACCCCAGTACAGAGTTGTGTATCTTGATTGTGTATCACAACCTTATTCTACATTTTGTGCCTGAGGCATTTGACTGCTAACTAGAAGGCTGGCAGGTCAAACCCACCAGCCACTACTTGGAAGGTTGAGCAATCCACTTCTGTAGTGATACTGAAACCCAAGGAGGGGTTGCTATGAGTCGGATCTGACTCAAGGCGGTGAGTTATAGAGGATGTTGCCCATAATAGACCGGTGGTCTATTCAGGGAGCAGATCACAAAGTTGGGAGCTATAGCTTATGTTCATTATGGCTTAAATAGTTCAGCGTGTTAAAGGGAATTTTATGTTTTCCTTGTTAGTCATGGCAACTTTCTTGACTGCCTATGGAGTAAAGAGGCAAGGAATTATGTTCCCAGCTGATATGATGGAAAAGGAATTTGATATGTTAAAAAAGAATACTTTTTGTTTATCCTACCACTGATTTGCAACATGACCTTAGGGAACTCCCTGGCTTAAAAACATTATGAGTCATAAATTCTTGATGATCTGTTACACATTGAAAGCACAAGATCTGGCCTCTATCAGTTTATTATTCTAATTCTTAAAACACACACACACACACACACACCCCAAACTATGAATTCTTAGTATATAAATATCGCTCACCTTCTCCCTTCAGCAACAAGGAGGATTTGAGCATAAAGCAGGGAATGAACCCCAAATTCTACTATGCTCTCTCTGGAAGATGCTGTTTATACTACTACTACTTCCTTCTCACCTTTGTTGTTATTGTTAGTTGCCCTTAAGTCAGTTTCAACTCATGGAAACCTCACACACCACAGAATGAGATGCTGCGTGGCCCTGCACCATTTCACAACTCTCGGTGTGCTCAGTGCCATTGTTGCAGCCACTGTGTATTTTGAGTGCCTTCTGACCTGAAAGGTTCATCTTCCAGAATTATATAGGACAATATGCTATTATGATACATAGAGTTTTCATTGGCTGAGTTTTGGAAATAGATTTCTAGGTCATTCTTATTCATCTGTCTTAGTCTGGAAGCTCTGCTGTAGTATTTGAAATACTGGTGGCATGGATTCCAGCATCATAGCAACATGTAAGCCATCACACTATGATAAACTGATAGATTGGTGGTACTCTCACCTTTAAAAAACCAAACCTGCCACCGTGGAGTCGGATCCGACTTATAGTGACCCTTCCTTGAGTTTTTGAGGACATATCTCTATAGAAGTAGATTGCCTAGTCTTCCAAGGAGTGGCTGGTGGGTTTGAACTGCCAGCCTTCTGGTTAGTAGTCAAGTGCCTTAGGCACTATGCCACCCTGCAAAAATCATTTGCTTGAGGTGCAGTCAGAGAGGGAGCTCATGGGGAGATAACTTTCAAGTATTTCTTCATTCTATTTTTACAGTAGCTAGAAATTATAAATACAAATTTATCATTAATCAATACTACCATGAACAACAAAATTTCAATGCAACAACCCTGCAACTTTCAAAAGTGAAATTAAAATGTTTTATAATTTGTACCAAAAATTGTTTTAATTATGGCCTACAGATGTATTTTAAGTCACTGCAAGTATGTCATCGTGAAAAGACCCAAGAAGTGACCTAGGGCATATTGTTTTATTTCTCTAAACCTCACTTGTAAAATGGCAATAATAATCGTATTTTATGAAGATCTTTTGAGTTGAAGAAAGCTAGATGTCTTTATACTGAAAATATTTACTAAAGGTTGAGTAGGTAGATTAAGAAAAGACCTCCTGCTGGATTCAAATGGATGAAATCTAAGAATTTGAAAGGATAAATAGAAAACCCTCAAAACTTCCACACAGAGGAAGAAAAAACTGGCCAAATGCCAAGGAATTAATTGTTCCCAGACTTTGTATTAGCAAGAGTAGATATGAAAAGGTAAGTTTGCAAAACCTTCAAAGCTCTAAAGGAAATTGACTCTGGTCCTTGAATTCTATATCCAGCCAAACATTCAGTGAAGCATAAGGACAAAATAAAAATATATTCTGGTGTATTATTAGTCATACATCCTATATGAATATATCACTTGAAGAGTTACTCCAAAAATAAAATATTTTTCTAAAGAGAATAAAATGAGACATAAATAAGAATAAAAATGAAGCATGATCTAGAAAAGGTGAACAAGGCTAAGAACAAACAGAAAAATAATCAAACAAGTATTTATTGGACATTAACCTTGAAGTAGTAAAGATTGGTGGCACAGGATCACATTACGTTTTAATGGGTCCTTTGATTGGGCAATCTACTTCCGTAGTGATACTGCCTCAGAAATCCAAGGAGGAGACACTATGAGTCAGACCCAACTTGACTGCAACTTGGTTTGTTTGTTTTTTAATAAATAACACTTTCATAATCCTAATAACTAAATACTCTTTTTAAAATAAGTATGTAAAAGCAAAGCATTTAAGTCTTACTTAAAACTTACTAGTTGAATTAAATGCTATTAATTTTGGCAATAAAAGACATGGAGCTCTGGTAGCATAGTGCTTAAGGCACTTGACTGTTAACCAGAAGGCTGGTGGTTCAAACCCACCAGCCACTCCTCAGAAGGAAGG
>NW_006921599.1:4830099-4835225 GCF_000298275.1 Orycteropus afer afer
CTACTTCTGTAGTGATACTGCCTCGGAAACCCAAGGAGGGGTCGCTATGAGTCGGGTTTGACTCGACGGCACATAACAACAACAACAACAAGGAGGGAAAGAGAGAAGAGATAGCGTATTTGACCAAAAGCCATAATAGAAGTTAACCATTCTTCAAAATAGATAATTCAAGAAGGATAGAACTTGATACAGATGCCCTTTATAACTATTACTGTTTAACATTATACTGGAGGCATTATACAATTAAATTTGACAAAACAAAGAAATTAGAGGTATAAAATCGGAAAGGAGATGGAAAAACTATCACTACTTGTAGATAACATGTTTATGTAATTGTAAAACCCTAGAGTTCTTCTGAAAAACTACTACAAATGATAAATTAACTTAATAAGTCAGTAGAGTATATCAGAAATCAATAGCCTTCATAAAGTAAGAAATGACAATATTTATAGAAATAATAAAAGATAAACTACCAAGACAAAAGTTAACGAGAAATATGTGTAATCTTTAAAAGGAAAATTTTAAATTGTTCCTAATGGATACAAAAATAAACACAAACAAATGGAAAGACATAATGTACACTAGAGAAAGAAGACTCAATATAATGATGACAATTCCTCCTGAGTAACATGATCCAAATAAAAATACCAGCTAGCCAGAAAACCTCTGACAAAGAAAAGCAGTTATCATGCATACTAGGAATTAAAATATGCTATAAAACTTAATAATTAGAACAGTGTGGTACTGTGGTGTGAACACAGACAGACAAAATGAAAAGAATAAAAAACCCATGCTGGCATTGTTATTCATTGCCGTCAAGTTCCGACCCACGTTCACCTTATGTGTAACAGAATGAAATATTGCCTGGTCTGTGCCATCTTCTTGACACTGGTATATTTCAATCTATTGTTATGGCTATTGTGTCAGTCTATCTTGTTGAGAAACCATGCACAGTTCAAAATACATCTTGAAATTTCACATAAAGATGATATATCATTGGGATAAGAAGGGACTTTTAAGGGGAGCAACTAGGAAGCCATCTGGAATGAAATAAAAAAGCATGATCTTTACCCTCACTGTTCTCCAGTTAAGTTCCAAAAAGGACCTAGGAGATAATTTTTCAAAGTTAGTAAAATACTGAAAGAAATTATAGACAATATCCTTACAATCTTAGAACTGGGAAGCCATCTCTATGATTCAAAATCCAGACACAAAAGAAAGGTAATTTGAACTGTATAACAATCAGAATTCCTCAGGGCAATAAACATCATAACCAAAGTCATAAGATGGATGACAAACTGAGAAAAATATTTCTAATACATTTCACAAACAGCTCATCTCCCAAGTGTATCCAGAGTTCCTAGACAGTAGTAGCAAACCAGTTATTAGTAGAAAAATAAGCAAAGGATATTAACAAAAAGTTCACAGAAAAATAAAAACAACCTCTAGACATATGAAAAATTGCTTAGCTTCACTTGCAAGAAGAAATTAAAATTAAAATTTTAGTGAGATATCAGATTTCATCTAGCAGATTAACAAAAATCTGAAATTCATGGAAAATATGTGAAGTGACAAAAACTCTCATTCATTGCCAGTGAGGAGTGTAAATTTGCACATCCTCTATGGGGAGGAATTTGGCAATATTTATCAAAGTTAAGAATACATTTACTCTTTAATTCAGTAATCTAATTCTAGGACTCTGTCCTACACATGCATCTCACATTTACATAATTATATATGTTCAAGTTTTTCATTGTGACATTTCTGTCACAATAATGCCATTCAGCAACCACCAGTTGCCATGAAGTTAATTCCAACGCATGGCGACCTCGTATGTGTCAGAGTGGAACTGTGCTCCACAGGGTTTACAATGGATTGTTTATCTCTAGAAAATATTGTTAATAGTGTATCAATCCAAAATTCTATCTTTTGTATAAGAAAGGAGGAAATAAGTACATATTTTTGTTTCATTTGCTCTATCTACGTAAAGAATTACTAAAAGAATTTTAAAAAGCTGATAAAAAAATGTCTACCCACAAGAAAGGAGCCCTGTGGCTCAGTGCTGAAGTACTTGGCTGCTAACCAAAAGGTTACTGTTTGAACCCACCAGCCTCCAAGGAAGAAAAGGTTAAAAGGAGCTCTGGTTGACTGGGATCTTAAAAGCTTTCGAGCAGCCATCTAAGATGCAGCTAATGGTCTCCTTTCATGGGAAGCAAAGAAGAATGAAGAAAACCAAGGGCATTTGGAAGCAATCAGCCCTAGGACATGATGGACCTTGAGACCAGAAGAACTAGATGGTTCCCAGCTACCAATGGCAACCACTTGGGAAGGGATCAAAACTGGAGATCCTGGATGAAGTGGGAGGAAAAACATGGAACAAAATCCAAAAACCAAATAATGACCAGAATTACTAGTCTTGGGACCCCCAAGACTATGGCCCTGGGATACACATTTAGCCTGGGATAAAACTCACTCTGAAGGGCTGGCTCTCAGCCCAATAGTAAATAAGACTTAAATGCAGAACACTCAACCCAGGGTGATGTACTCACCTACTCTTCAGAGATACATCCCTTGGAGCAATCAGCCATGGGACACCAAAGGGGCAAGAGACACATGGAGGAAAAGTTGGACAGACAGGAGTGTATAACTAAGAAAGGCATGGGGGGAGGGGGTTACTGGAAGGGGAGAAGAGGGGAGTGGGTTAGGGTTGGGGATGGTAGTTGGGGATTGAGACCAAATGTGCATGAGATGTTGAATGTAAACAAATTCTTCTCTGTAAATGTGCACCTAAAACACAGTTTTTTTTTTTTTTTTAAAAAAAGAAAGAGCTCTTGTGGCATAGTGCCTAAGGCATTTGACTGCTAACCAGAAGGCTGGCAGTTCAAATCCACCAGCCACTCCTCAGAAGGAAGATTGGGCAATCTACTTCTGTAGAGATACCACCTTGGAAACCCAAGGAGGGTTCACTATGAGTCAGGATCATAAACATTACAGCCTTGGAAACCCTATGCGGCAGTTCTGCTCTGTCCTATAGGGTCAGTACAGTCAGAATTGAATCAATGTCAGTGGGTTTACACACAAGAAGCTATACAATAAACAAAAAACTAATAAAAGAGGTAACCTTTAGAGTCTTAGGGATTCATAGAAGGCTTAAGGAGTAACACTAATCAATGTATACTTTTATATTGCCTAATTGCTTGATAGAATTAAAAATAAATTATTGGCTCAGTTTTGTAATTTGATTTTTTCTATACTCAAATATTGCTTTTTTTCAGTTTTTTAAAAGCATCTTCATCAATAATGGATTGATTAAGTATATATCCACAAACTAGAATACTAAGCAGCAATTGTTAAGAATGAGGTAGATCTCTATTTCTCTCATTTCACTGTGTGGACTCACAGGTCCTCACCTCTGGGAAAATGCTCTACATTCTAGTCTTTATCTGTGTTAATTATAGTCACTGAACCTGTCCTGAGGTCTCGACCATCTACCAGAGGGTAGGTTAGAGAAGAGCTGACTGCTTCACATTGGTCTCATGCTCCAAATCAATTAACTAATTATAGGCACTGAACCTGTCTTGAGGTCTCAACCATCTACCAGAGGGTAGGTTAGAGAAGACCTGACTGCTGCACATTGGTCTCATGCTCCAAATCAATTAACTACCAGACCAGCCCTGCCTTGGGCATTGTGGGATCCTTGCTCAGCCATTAACAAAACAGTTCCTCACTTTATTTAACTGTTTTTGTTTCTATGGGTAATTCTCATGGCAGCGAAATTGAGGGGCAGAGGGACTGACAGTAGGATTAAGGTTCCAACCTTCCCCCTCTCCCACCTGCCTGCTCCCCACTGACCTCTCACAGTCTGTATCTGCAGCTGTCCAGCCTTGCTCTGAACAATTCCATTGCAGAGAGCAGAATACAACTTGTGGTACAAATCCCAGTGGTTAACAGAGACATTGGCCAGAGAGTTTTTCTTTATGTGGAACAGAAATTTGTCTCAGTAATTTCTACTCATACATCTTTGTTTTATGTTCTGGAAGCAGTAAAAGTAAATATAATTCCTCTTCTGTATAAAAAAAACAAACCAAACTCACTGCCGTCAAGGCGGATCCGACTCACAGAGACCCCTCCTTGGGTTTCTGAGGCAGTATCACTACGGAAGTAGACTGCCCCATCTTCCTACCAAGGAGTGGCTGATGGGTTTGAACCGCCAGCCTTCTGGTTAGCAGTCAAATGCCTTAGACACTACGCCACCAGAGCTCCTCCTCTTCTGTATGATATCACTTCAAATATTTAGAAACTATTAACATACCCCTTCTAGCAATGTCACTTCTCTGGGCCTCTGACAGGCCTAAAGGTTCTCAGAGCTGCATCTTTTTAATGACCAGCACTCCAGTAATTCCTGAATTCAAACTGTCCTCTCAAACTTTGGATCTGCAGTCCATTTCCACAGATAAACTTTTGACTTCATCCCTACTTCTCCACCTACCTCTCACAAATCTCTTTTTTGCCCTTTAGAAATAAAATAAAAATGTAAGCCCAATTGAAACATGTCTGGTCAGGCAGGCTACCTTTAAAACAACTCCTAATGGTCTTCATGCCTTTGTATAATCATCTCCCCTTGAATGTGGGCTGGATCTAGCCTAGTGACCTGAGTCAAATGAATGTTGTTGTTGTTAACTCCTATTGAGTAGCTCCCTGACTCTTGGCAACCCTATGCACAATGAAACCAAATGCTGCTTGGTCCTATGCCATTCTCATGATTAGTTGAAGATCATACCATTATGATCCATAGGGTTTTCACTGGCTGATTTTTGAAAGTGGATCACCAGGGCTTTCTTCCTACTCTGTCTTAGTTGAGAAGCATTGCTGACACTTGTTCAGCATCAGAGCAACACAAAAGCCTCTACTGAGAGACAGGTGGTGGCTGTGCATGATGATATTGACTGGGAATTGAATCTGGGTCTCCTGCATGGAAGGCAAGAATTCTACTACTAAACCACCATTGACCCCTCTAGTTAATAGACTGTAAGGAGCTCTGGTAGCAGAGTGCCTAAGGCACTTGACTGCTAACCAGAAGGCTGGCGGTTCAAACCCACCAGCCACTCCTCGGAAGGAAGGTTGGG
>NW_006921599.1:4835325-4840247 GCF_000298275.1 Orycteropus afer afer
CTACTTCCGTAGTGATACTGCCTCGGAAACCCAAGGAGGGGTCGCTATGAGTCGGGGCCGACTCGACAGCACATAACAACAACAACAACAACATATATGATGGCATGCTACTTCAGAGATTAGCTTATAAGAGCCTATGACTTCCGTCTTGCTGGCATTCTCTTTCTGGGCCTTCTTACTTTCTTGATCTGATGAATGCAATTCTCATACTGTGCGCTGCTCTAGGGAACCCACAATATACCAAGGAACAGAGGACACCTCCAGCCAACAGCCAACAGGGAACTACACCCTGCCAACAATCACACGAGCAATCTTAGCAGCAAATTCTCCCCCAGCCAAACTTTGAAATGACTTCATCCCAGGCTACAGCTTGACTGCAGCCTTGCAAGAGACTCTGAAGCAGAGGACAAAACTAAGTCACATCTGGATTCTCTGACCCTGAAAATATGAGACAATAAGTATTGTTTTAAGACACTAAGTTTTGGAGTTTTTTGTTATGGAGCAATAGGTAACTAATACAATCAGGGATGAGAACCCACATAATTCCGAAGCACAGCCAATCAGAAGTATTTATATCCTGTCCTAGTCCTCCACACCAGATAGACATGCTATTTCCTGATTCTTTCATTATGGTTATAGTTTCCTTTCACATGGAAATTAAAATGAAAACTTTAATTTCATTCCAGAAATTCCAAGTGTTACAGTTATTTTATGACCTGAATGTTATTATTTTTAAGTGTTGTTGTTGTTGTTAGGTGCCATCGAGTCAGAATGAAACATTGCTTGGTCCTGTGGCACACTCACAATCATTGCTATACTTGAGCCCATTGTTGCAACCACTGTGTCATTCCATCTCATTGAGGGTCTTCCCCTTTTTCACTGACCCTCTACTTTACCAAGTGTGATATTCTTCAAGAAGGACTAATCCCTTCTAGCAACATGATCAAAGTACATGAAACAAAGTCTGGCCATTCTCACTTCTAAGAAGCACTCCAGCCACATTCTTCTAAGAAAAATTTGTTCATTCTTCTGATAGTCTATGGTATTTTTAGTCTTCTTTGCCAACACCACAACTCAAGTGTATTAATTCTTCTTTGGTCTTCCTTAGTCATTGTCCAGCTTTCACATACATATGACGCTATTGAAAATACCATGGCTTGGGTTAGGTGCACCTTAGCCTTCAAAGTGACATCTTAGTTTTTCAACACTTTAAAGATGTTATTTGCAGCAGATCTGCTGAGTGCATCATTTGATTTTTATGATTGCTGCTTTAATGGGCATTGACTGTGGATCCAAGTAAAATAAAATCTATGACAACTTCAATCTTTTCTCATTTTATCAGTTGCTTATTGGTTCAGTTGTGAGAATTTTTTTTTCTTTATGTTGAAGCATAATCCATCCATACTGAAGGCTATATAGTCTTTGATCTTCATCAGCAAGTGCTTTAAGTCCTCTTTACTTTCAACAAGCATGAAGAAAGCAAAAGTTCATTAAAAGGAAAGAAAGAAAAGACCAAAATGGATGCCAGAAGAGACTATGAAACTTACTCTTGAACAGAGAGAAATGATGCAGTAAAAGAGCTGAACAGAAAATTTCAAAGAGCAGCTCGAGAAGACAATATAAAGTATTATAATGAAATGTGCAAAGATCTGGAGTTAAAAACCAAAGGGGAAGAACATACTAGGCATTTCTCAAGCTGAAAGAACTGAAGAAAAAATTCAAGGCTCAAGTTGCAATATTAAAGGATTCTACAGGCAAAATATTGAATGATGCAGGAAGAATCAAAAGAATATGGAAGGAACACACAGTCACTGTAACAAAAAGAACTGGTTGTCATTCAAGTATTTCAGGAGGTAGCACATGATCAAGAACCAATGGCATTGAAAGAAGTACAAACTTCTTCTTTGAAGCTGCTGACTTGCCAAAGAAGCTTTGAAGCTTCTTTAAAGGAATTGGCAATAAGCAGAACTCCAGGAATTTATGGGATACCCATTGAGTTGTTTCAACAAATGGTTGCAAATGTTGGAAACTCTCCCTCATTTATGCCAAGAAATTTGGAAGACAGCTACTTGGCCAATTGACTGGAAGATATCATATTTGTGTCCATTCCAAGGAAAGGTGATCCAAGAGAATGCTGAAATCACTGAACAATATTATTAATATCAAGTAAAATTTTGCTGAAAATAATTCAAAAACATTTGCACTGTATAGACAGGGAACTGCCAGACATTCAAACCAGATTCAGAAGAGGACATGGAATGAAGGATATGCTGATGTCAGATGGATCTTGCTGGAGAATAAATACCAGAAAGATGTTTACCTGTGTTTTATTGACTATGCAAAGGTATTTTACTATGTGGATCATAAAAAATTATGGATAACATTGGGAATTTCAGAACACTAATTGTGCTCATGAGGAACCTGTAAATAGACCAAGAGGCAGTTGTTCAAACAGAACAGGAGATACTGCATGGTTTAAAATCAGGAAAGGTGAGTGTCAGGGCTATATGCTTTCACCATGCTTATTCAATCTGTGTGCTAAGCATGTAAGCTAGACTATATGAAGAAGAACACAGCATTAGGATTGGAGGAAGACTCATTGAGAACATGTGATATGCAGATGACGCAATGTTTTAAAACACAGACAGGAATTTTTATTATTTTTTTTGCTATAAAAAATTTCTAGGCAACAGGGACCTAACTGAATACTTGGTGGTTTTCTCTACAGAACACAGTTGTATGTTGGTAGTAAGGCACTGTAGAGTGAGATATTGTACAACTTTGAGGTACTTCTAAATAAATTGCCATTGTTTTGGTATCATTATATAAAAAAAATAAGATTGTACTAAGGTCATTTATGAATATTACATTAAAAAGTGAAGAAAAAACACTTTGAGGAAAGTCGGAATCACCATAGATAATGATAGTAATGATCTTGAAGACCATATAGTTCGACCATCTGTTCAATGATGAAATCTGTTTTGAAAGTTTCATACTTCCTAATCTTTTAGCCTATTTTTGACCATTTCCAGTAATCAGCACATCAGTTACTCATTATGTTGAGTCAAACTGTTTCTCCCTTCACATAGGGAAGAATTTTCTAAGGGTCCAGGAGATTTTTACAGATGTGTTTCATTTCTTTAAGTTTTAGGTTGGAAGGTGAACTAATGTTACCTAATCTTCTTTCAGATGACTTTTTTTTTTAAAAAAAATAATATATGTACAGTAATCAACCTATATACATCATATATCAATCTTTCTATCACCCTATATGCACACATACACATATTATCTGGGGTTATCCTGATTACAACATCCTCAAGTCTCTAAACAGCTGATTTATAACTCCTTGTCTTCATTGCTGCACTTTGAGAAACTGAGATTGTCTGGGGGAGTTTTAGGAGCCGTTATGGTATAGTGGTTAAAGTGCTCTAATGCTAACTGAAAGATCAGCAGTTCTCACCCACCAGTCACTCCCCAGGAGAAAGACTGGCATTCTGCTTGCACAAGGTTTTACAACCTTGGAAACCCTATGAGGTAGTTTACTCTGTTCTATGGGGTTGCTATGAGTCATCGTTGTCGCAACAGCTCTGTTTTGTTTTGTTTTTTTTTTTTGGTTTCGGTCCAACTTTGGAGACAGTTCCTAAAGATTTGCTGCATTCTGGTTATCTTTGCCTAATCCCCTGTGCCCTTTACAGGCTTCCAGTATCACTTTCTCTCATCCAGTGGCACAAAGCTGCTTAAAACTGTCTGAAATGCAACAGCTAACATGTGTTTCCCTGCTTAGAGTACAAAACCCTTTCTTGATTTATTGATGTTAAGACACACATTTATTTAATATTAAAGTTGATAATGCTCTTAGAAACAAAGCAAAGTGAGTTTTGGGATCTTTCTAACTTCATCTTTTAGAACATTGGCTATAGAATGTTATCTGTAGCATGTAAATTAATCTCTTTAAAATGGACTGTTTCACTTTAATATTTACCTACATTTATCAAACAAACCAAAATATGTAACTTCAGCAACAAATATTGTACTCCAGTGGCAAAATTCTGATATTTAACTTTTTTTTTTTTTTTTTTAATCATGATAAGTAGAATCGCAATACATTTAAGTATTAACCAGGATCTTTCTAGGATATCCACCCACCACCCACCACCCACCGACACAGAGTGTTTTCTGCCCTTCTCCCTCTTTTCATAATGCTGGTAGCGTAGTGCCTAAGGCATTTGACTGCTAACCAGCAGGCTGGTTGTTCAAACCCACCTGCCACTCCCGGAAGGAAGGTTGGACAATCTACTTCCATTGTGACACTGCCTCAGAAACCCAAGGAGGGGACGCTATGAGTCGCATCCGGCTCCACAGCAGTTAGTTTGGTTTTCTTGGTTTAATTCCTGCCCCACCCCTAAAATTTTAGGGGTCTGGTAGAACAAACAGAAGCTTTTATGTCATATGACTAAATACTTTAAATTATAAATCAAACTAACAAACTTTGTGTGAAACATGTACTATCCTCCTAGCTTAACAAATACACATTCATAATGACAAAATAAAGGAAGGTGTGCAAAGCTATTGCTTTTAGATGACTAAAAATTACCATCTAAAATATCAAAAGAAATATAAAAGAAAATGGGATTAAAGATGATCATGAATGCCTTGGTGTTGTTCTGTAGATAGGTTGGCCATGTTTGGATGAGCAACAAAGGATGCATAATTTATATTATTATGTATGTACCCCCCTTTTTTTGCCTTTATTTCAACAAAGAGACTAATCATGTTGTTAGAATAACAATGTTCACATATAATTTGTGTTCTTTTGTCTGTAATAAACTAAAGGAGTAAAAACATAATTGTGTGCAATCTTTATAAATTATGAATATATTTTATCTAAAATCATATTAAGATAAATGTTAAAATTAAAA
>NW_006921599.1:4840347-4843387 GCF_000298275.1 Orycteropus afer afer
ATTTAAACAAAATTGACATTTAAAACTTAGTAATTTTTTTTTAATTTTTATTGTGATTTGGGTGAAAGTTTACAGAGCAAATTCATTTTCCATACAGCAATTTACACACACTTTGTCTCATGACATTGACTGCAATCTTCCACAATGCAACAGCTCTCTTCCCACTTCCTCCCTATAGTTACCTCTTCCCTGGATCCTTCCCTCCTGCCCCACGAGCTGTCTCCCTGTGCATACACAGCCCTTCTATTCTCCCATAATTGATCTCTCCAAGGAGTGTATCTACCTAATGTAAATATATATTCCTTATGCCTGTCTTTTGTTTGGCTGGAAGCCACAGAAATGGGTTCAATTTCAGACCTGAAGGACAGCCAGGGACCATCGTCTCAGGGGTTTCACCAGGCTCTAACAGACCAGCAAACCTGGTGCCCTTTTTTTTAAAAAATGATTTTGAGTTTTGTTCCACATTGTTCTCCCACTCTATCCAGGATCTCCTACACAGATACCCCCTCTGAGTTGTTGACAGTGATAGCTGGGCACCATCTAGTTCTTCTTGTCTCAAAATCATATAGGCTGAGGATTGCATGGTGTACCAGTCCCTTGGACTAATTGTTTCCATGCATCTTTTGTTTTCTTCATTCTTCTTTGCTTCATTCATTCTTTGGGGAGAGACCCCATTGTTGTATCTTGATGGCCACTTGCAAGCTTTTGAGATCCCTTAAACTGAGTAATTTTATAAAATTACTCATAATTCTAGCTTTTAATACCCGTCTAGTTTCCAACATAAAGAATTGTTACCACCCAGGTTACATTATGTTCTTCTTGTTAGCTGGTGTTGAGCTGACCCCTGACTCATGGCAATCCATGCACAATGGAACAAAATGTCCGATTCAGTGCCATCCTCATAATCACCTGCAGGTCAGATAATGTTCCCTTGGGATCCATAGGGTTTTCACTGGCCAATTTCAGAAGTAGATCACTAGGTCTTCCTTCCTAGCCCGTCTTAGTCTGGAAGCTCTGCTGTTCGGTATCATAGAAACACACAAGCCTCCAATGACAGATGGCTGGTGGCTATGCATGAGATGCACTGGCCTGACTGAAACTCAGGTCTTCCTCATGGGAGGTAAGAATACTATCACTGAACCAGCAATGCCTCAGAGGTTATATCCCAAAAAAACACAAACTCACTGCTATCAAGTTGATTCCAATTCATAGCGACCCCCATTTGGTTTCCAAGACTATAAATCTTTAGGGAAGCAGAGTGCCTCATCTTTCCTCCACAGAGTGGCTAGTGGGTTTGTACAACTGACCTTTTGGTTAGCAGCCAAATACCCTAATCACCGCACCACAAGAGCTCCTTATGTTATACCTAGATCTATATATATATTTAAAGTGAAAGGTAATATGAATTGTTTAACATTGCATAATGTCTTTTATCCACTATGTGCAACTATTGAAAATATTGCTAATTCCTAGTATCTCCAACACCAAAAATTGGGACAAGAAGAGAAGAAAACAAAACTTTCAGCATTCTCTGCCAGCACCACAACTCAGCAATACTGGGAAATAATACTTTGTTGTGCAGGAACAGAGGGATTGACAAGTTAATTGATTTGTCTTTTCTCCCCCCTAACTGATGTTGTTGTTGTTGTTATGTACCATCGAGTCAGACCTGACTCATAGCGACCCCTCTTTGGGTTTCCGAGGCAGTATCACTACAGATGTAGATTGCTCCATCTTCCTTCCAAGGAGTGGCTTGTGGGTTTGAACCGCCAGTCTTCTGGTTAGCAGTCAAGTGCCTTAGCCACTATGCTACCAGAGCTCCTCCCTTAACTGATAACATCACTTAAATGCTACACTTTGAATTTGTTGACAGCAGGGCCATGACCCTGAAATTCATAGCATTCAGATGCAGTCACCTATAGGTCAAAGACATAGGAAAAGATGTTGAGAAGCGTTTCCTGGGGCATGAACAGTGCTAGTCATGAAAAGTGATCTTTAGAGCTGTGGGTTGTGCTGTAGCAGATCTGACATTGAATTTGAGCACTGGTCTAAGGAGGTGCTCAAGAAAAGGTAATAGCAGCTGTATTGAGGAGAAGTCGCTACAACCATCCTGATCTAATTGGAGCACAAAGTGCATTTGGCTTTTGCATCTTACCTTAGACACAGCTACAGGATGCTAGTGCACTGCATATAAGACATCTGCTTGGCTTGCCTGCAGCCTTTATCTGAATTACACCTTCTCTCTTGATCCAAGCTGTTTCCTCATCATCCTCAGAATCACCAAAATGTTTCAGTCCATAATTGTAGCTGTTGTGCCAATTCATTTCACCAAGGGTCTCCCTTGGCCTAACTGGCCCTCTACTTCACCAAACATGATGTCCTTCTCTAGTGATTTATCCATGCTGATGATGTATCCAAAGCAAGTGAGTCTGACAATGCTGTAATCCATAGGACCTTCATTGGTTAATTTTCAGAAGCAGATCACCAGATCTTTCTTCCTAGTCTATATTGGTTGGAAGCACCACTGAAATCTGTTCACTATATATTTCAAATATCTCCTAGTGTTTGAAATACTGATGGCAAAGCCTTTAGTATCATAGCAACAGATAAGCCACCACAGTACAACAAGCTAGTAAAATATAAAATGTTTGTTGTTGTTGTTGTTAAGTGCTGTTGAGTCGTTTCCGACTCATAGCGACCCCATGAACAGCAGAACAAAACACTGCCCGATCCCGCGCCAGCCCCACAATCCCTGCTATACTTGACCTCATCATCGCAGCCACCGTATCAATCCATCTTGTTGAAGGCCTCCCCCTCTTTCATCGACCCTCCACCCTTCCAAACATGACATCCTTCTCCAGGGAATGGTCCTTTCTGACAACATGACCAAAATAGGTGAGACGAAGTCTGGTCATTCTTGCTTCCAAGGAGCATTCTGCCTGTACTTCCTCCAGGACAGATCTATTAGTTCTTTTAGCAGTCCATGGTACTTTCAGCATTCTCTGCCAGCACCACAACTCAAAAGCATCAACTCTTCTTC
>NW_006921599.1:4846300-4857797 GCF_000298275.1 Orycteropus afer afer
TATCACCCCCACCTGGGTCCCTGTGGCTGACTGTTCCTCTGTCTGGCTTCCTGTCTTTTAATCCCCTTTCTCCTGCTCTTCTGGCCTGCTGCTTTGTGCATTCCTGAGTTGTCCCTGGGGTGGTAGTTAAAGTTGTATGTCAACTTGGTTGGGCCTGATTGAGTGGCTGGACTGCTGGTGGTAGTTATTCCCCATGATGAGACTGGCAGTCAACCCCATAGTGGGATCTACCACAGGCAGCTAAGTAGCTGCTTTGGGGATGTGGTCTGCTTCCTGTTTATAAGAAACAACTTTGCAAATGCTCTCTAGCTTATGGCACCTTCAACCCCACATGCAGTCGGGTCGTTTTTCAGCAGCCTGCCATGCTCTGCCGACCTTGGGACTTTCAATGGACTTAAATTAATGGCCTGCCATGTGGTTTGGTAACATCAGGACTGTGCCATTTTATTTGTAGACCTTGGGCTTGTTAGCCTCAGCAGCCAGTAGCTGTCTGAGTGAAGAGATGTCTCTAGCTGTCTCTAGCAAGAGGCAGAGCTGAAGCCCAGGTTCGAGGGGCTTTCACACAGCCCCTAGAGCCTGGTACTTTGAACTTGGACTTCTAGCCTCTTGAACTGTAAGAGAATCACTCCTATTTACTCAAGACATCCCATTTGTGGTATATGTTCCTGTCAGAGCAGCACTAGCTAACCAGAACAGCATCTAACCGTACTTGCACATTCCTGTTATTTGATTGAGCAAGATCTATAGCCTCTTCCAAATTTCTGAATCAAAGCAATGTTTTTCTTTTTTTGTAACTGATTCTCTTATTCGTTATAGCTCAGATACCATACTCCTCCTTCTTTTCTAAATTCAGCAGAGTGTACACTTTCCTTGGGCTAATCATTTTCATGACAACAGAAAAAAACAGCAATGGGGCTAATATTTGTCAAACACTTACTAATAGTGCCAGGCACTGTTCCAAGTACTTTAAATGTGTGAACTAGTTTGTCCTCCCAAGAAGCCCATGAGACAGGTAAAGTTTTAGAAAGGAAGAAACTGAACCACAGAAAAGTAACTCGCCAAAATAAGTTTACATGGGCAATCTAGCTCTTGTACAAATTCTCACCCAATTGACTAATTATACTATGGAAGATGAAGAAATAGTATTTTGTTTACACACACACACACACACACACACAATACCCATGTTTGGCTTACTTTATAGGAAAAATAGACTTTCTTGCAAATTAGCTGAACATCATACATATGAGAAAAAAACATTGTCTATGTACACTGATTACTTTTCTTTCTGGAAAATGATGCTGTCACAGATGCCATTGATAACAGAACTGCCTTATTAATATTTATTCATTGGGATCCTCATGTGCTCATATGACAAATGGATGCCAGGAAGGAAGAAGAACTCCGTGCAACCCATCCCTGGTCAAAAAACAGGCAAAGAACCTACAGACCTCAGGAATGTGTTTGCAATGCTCCCAAGTGTCACAGCACATAGGGCAAGAAACAGTTAAACCATTTTCCCCAAGGTCACCCTGAATGTCAGTGAAAAAGCTGGGCATGGAGCCCAAGCCTCTGGCTCCTCTCTCCTAGCTTCAGGAAGCAAACCACACTCTGACATTTAATCGGTGAGACATTTTGTTTATGTTTAAGCATTCCCTTGCAATATTTGCAACCCAAACACTCTAGCATGGAGTCAGTGCCTGAGAAACTGGGAAGAAAATCTGACCTCAAGCCAAAGTGCCAGTCTCAAATGCTTGAAAAATAAAGTTAAATCTAGCCATGTACGGTAAATGATGGCATTTTAAAAAATATCACTTTTAAAGCGTTTCCTCCCTAATCCTCATCATTAACACAGGTCAAATAGCATTACAACAAATGCCATAATAATAAGATTCCTGATCTTCAGCCAGTGGTTTTCTTATTTCAAGCAACATTCTCTCAGAATTTGTTGCAATGGGATTTGACCTGTACTCTAATGAGGTCCATCATAAATCTTAAAGAATAGAAGGACCATAGTAAATGCTGATCTCCTATTAATAGGTGAGAAAATTACACAATCTCTTTTCCAGAAGTCTGAGAGCTGGATGAAGTGCAAAATAAAAGAATTGTCATAAAGAACTGATATTTTAGTCCTGGGACTGGTTCTGCTTCAGCTTTTCTCTTACTATGGAAGGGTCTACATGTTATTTGTCCTGGGTGGAAAAATAGACTGAAAAATGTTATAGACCTATAAATGCAGCTTAATTTCCCCTTGTTTCTACAGTTCTGTCCTACTTCACCTTGGAAAATAATCCTGACTATTATATTATTAAGTTTCAAAAGAGCTTCTTCCCAGTGCTTTTACTCTTTGAACTTTGCCCTCACTGAAAGTTTCCACCTTACCCATCTTTGAGACCATGGGAAGATATTTAAAATACCAGGAGATTTCAGCTCAAGATCACATTTTAGTTGTTGTTGGTTCTTTTTGCTCTTACATAGCCTGTCTGCAAAATTCCTAACTTATTGTAGCCCAGACACTTATCCTGGGTCTTTGGTCACTTCCTAACTGGCCTTAGGACCCTAAGAGATACTTCCTTTGGTCTGTGGAAATTGCCTTTCTCTCCCCAGTCCTTTCTCACTCACATGACTTAGAGTGAATGCATCTAGAATATATGAAGTTCTAGAGGAAGTCAATCCTAACTGATTTTGTCCAATCACTTAACATAGTACTGCTACATAGGAACCACCCACACAATAGTATAACTAAAAACTCTTCTGTGGGCTCAGCAACAGCTTTTCTTTAAAAAAAAAAAAAACACCTTTATTGTGATTTGGGTGAAAGTTTACACAGCAAATTCACTTTCCATACAGCAGCTCACATATACTTTGTCTCATGACATTGACTATAATTTCCCACAATGCAACAGCTCCCCTCCCACTTCTTCCCCATAGTTACCTCTTCTCTGTGTCCTTTCCTCCCATGCACTCCTGCCCCCTGAGCTGTCTCCCTGTGCATACACAGCCCTTCTGTTCTCTCATGATTGATCTCTCCAAGGAGTATATTTACCTAATGTAAATGTTCAACTCCTACACCTGTATTTTGTTTGGCTGGAAGCCACAGGAGTGGGTTTACTTCCAGACCTGAAGGGCAGCTAGGGGTCATAGTCTCAGTTGGTTCCACCAGGCTCTATCAGACCAGCAAACCTGGCACTCTTTTTTTTTTTTTTTTTTTTTTTATGATTTTGAGCAGCAAGTCCTTTTCAATGTGTGATACCCATTCTGTACCAGATTGGTCTGCCTGATGGCACAGTGTTCACCAATTCATGCCCCACTGAATTGAGGTCACACTTTAGACTATGCCTCCAGAACTCTCTTATAGCCTTTTTGGAGATTGCCTCAGGGTCCTTGCCCGGATTTGATTTTGTATGTATTGTTTGTTTCAAGCAGATATTTGCCTGCATGTTTCCAGAGAAACATCATGGGTTTCTTACTTGGGTTATCTGCTAACACTTTGTTGCTCCCCAAATACTTTGTTGCCTAAATAAAACAATTAAATCATTGCTTTACATTTGTCTCATTTTAACACAGTAGTCAAATTATTCATTCTGGGAATCTCTCTCTAGTGCCTGCCTGCCTTCATCCTTTCTTTCATTCCTTCTTCCTTTCTTCCATCTATATCTTCTTCTTTTCTTTTCTTCCTTTTCACAAGTTGAATGACAATTATAAGTCAGGCATTGGGGAAGCAGGCAATTAGAATACTGGGTAATGACTGTTATGATAGGGTTAAGTAGATGGTTAGTTGAAGCATTTCATCATACTTTTTAAGGTAAAAGTTAAAAATATTAATTTTATAGCAAAATAAAATGTAATTACTTATTGAAAATCATAACAATTTCTTTTGTTAAATAATTTACATTCCTTCCTATATATTTATTAATTATGATCATAGGCTGATTGAATTAAAAGTTTTTATATCACATGCCAACCTATTGCTAAATAACAGCTAAAAGTAATTATACACTCATGTACATATACCTATATAGGCACATATGTATCCATTTATGCATTATTGTCCACATATCTACAAAAACAGAATTGAGTATATTTACGCTAATATTTAGAGAGGACTCAAACTATCTCAACACATACATACATAAAATCCTTTGTGTCCCATAGCAACACTCTATGATAGAGTAGAACTGCCTTATCGAGTTTCCAAGGGTATAATCTTCACAGAAAGGAGCTCTGGTGATGTAGTGGCTAGGTATTTGGCTGTTAACCAGAAGTTTGGCAGTTCAAACCTATCAGCTGCTCCATGGGAGGAAGATGAGGCAATCTACTTCTGTAAATAGTTACAGCTTGGAAACCCAATGGGGTCACTATGGGTTGGAATTGACTCAATGGCAGTAGGTTTTTTTTGGGGGGGGTTGTTAATCTTTATAGAAGCAGGTCATCACATCTCCTTCTCAAAGGGTGGCTGATGGGTTTGAACTGCTGACCATTTGGTTAGCATCCAAGCACTTACTCACTGTGCAATCAGGCTCCTTCACACAAATATAAAGAAATGATTATAGATAGGTAAATATATTATGTTCCTTTGGAGGTCATTAACATAACCTCAGTAATCATTAAAATTATTCAGCTGACAATAATATGCTATTTGTTAAATGGCCCATGATTCTGAGAGTACATCCAACGTATGCTTGTAGATAATCACAAGTTCTGGATGACTTTCTCAAGGTCTTTTCATAGTACATGGAGACATTTCCTGCCTAATGGAATTTAAGTCTTAGTTTTCTATGTTTATTATATTGTCAGTATAATAGAAAAGGATTTATACATGTATGTATAAAATTATAAACATTTATAATTATAGTATAGAATTATAAATATATAATGCATTTATAGTTATGTTTATGTATATATATGTGTCTACCACCTTCCAGTTTGTTGTACTATGGTGGCTTGGGTGTTGCTGAAATACTGAAAGCCTCATGATCAATCATGGTACACAGGTTTTAGTGGAGCTTCCAGACTACAACAGACTAGGAAAAAATTCTTGGAGATCTACTTTCAAAACTTTGCTAATGAAAACTCTATGAATCACAACAGAATACTGTCCAGTATAGAACCAGGCAGCATTTAGCCTGTTGTACAAGGGGTTGCCATGCATGAGTCAGAATCAATTTGACTGATGCCAGCTAACAAAAGAGTGTATATGTTTGTGTGTAGTGACTTTTTGTTGTTTTTGTTGTTATTTGTTTTGTTTTAAATAAAGTTTACTCATAAACTATAGAACTTTATCCAAAATGAGCCACTGACTGGTCTAAATGAAATAACTTCCAACAAAAAGGCAATCCTCCTTTTATGGACATTTATTTGTTTTTCTTTAAAGTTTTTGTTTGTTTGTTTTGTTTTTTGGTCATGGACATTTTTGTTGTTGCTTTTAATTTTTTTTCTTTATTTCCCTTTTTCTGGATCTTAACTTGTATCTCAGTTAATAATAACAATTTGAAATGTTTTTCCTTAAGTAAATTAATTTTAAAACCTAAATATATAGCCAAATTGAAATATTTAAACATTCTCTATAAATTGTACTCAAAACTATTTTAACAATTTTCACTAACTTAGTGATTTTAATACTTCATGATATCTAATGTTATATTTCCTAAAATAAATGGTAATAATTATCTAAAAATATTCTTCAAGGAGAAGAGTTGAAAAGAATTTGGAGATAAATATAATAATTTCCAAAAAAGATGATTAGGAGAAATGTTTTTAAAATTTTATTTTTATTTTTATCGAGGTTACATATAACCAAACCAAAAAACTAAACTCACTGCCGTCAAGTCTGATCCAACTCATAGTGGAGGGGTCCTCCTTGGGTTTCCTAGGCTGTATCTCTATGGAAGTAGATTGCCTAACTCCTTCAGAGGAGTGGCTGGTGGGTTTGAACCATCAGCCTTCTGGTTAGCAGTGAAATGCCTTAGGTACTACACCACCAGAATGGTAATATGTTTTCTAATTAAAATTATCAGTCCCAAAGCCCACTAGTTCCTAATCCTTGGAGACAACATTTCCATCTCTTTTCATTGTATACTGTGGTATTTGCACTCATATTTCTAAATAACATACTTTCTTTGCTACTTTTCTATTAATCAGTTTAAGACATTATCTGTTGACTATTATATAATGGGTTATGATTTAGCTTTCTTTTTAATCATCCTCTCCTCTCATCTTTTCAAAATATAAAAATGTTTATTTAACAAATATTCATCATTTATGTTATTTTTGTTATAAATAGTGTTCATTTCTTAGCCAACATTATGTTTCTTTTTTCACACTACTTTTGGATTTTTCCTAAAGGTAGCAGTGATTGCCTATATTTTTATTGCTTAATTTTCAGTGCCTAAGTCTTCACTTGTCTGTCAATTTGTCATATTGTGGTGGCTTGCATGCTGTGATGCTGGAAGCTATGCCACTGGTATTTCAAAGATGAGCAGGGTTGCCCATGGTGGACAGGTATCAGCAGAGCTAAAGACTAAAAAGGACAATGGAACGCTGTCTGATACAGTACCAAAAGATGAGCCAATCAGGTGGGAAAGCACTCAAAATACAACTGGGGAAGAACTACCTCCTCAAACTAGAGTTGCCTTAATGACACGAATGAAGTAAAACTTTTAGGACCTTCATTTGCATAACTCAAACTGAGAAGAAACAGCTGCAAACATCCACTAATAATCAGAAAATAGAATATAGGAAATATAAATATAAGAAAATTGGAATAGTCAAAAATGAAATAGAACACATAAAGATCAATACCCTAGGCATTAGTGAGCTGAAATGGACTGGTATTGGTCATTTTGAATCACACAATCATGTGATCTATTATTCTGGGAATCACAAATTGAAGTAGAATGATATTGAATTTATCATCAAAAAGAACATTCCAAGATCAATCCTAAAGTACATTTGTCTACAAGAAAGACCAATTAATATGACTATTATACAAATTTACACACCAAACACTAATGACAAAAACAGAGATTGAAGACTTTTTATCAACATCTGCAGTCTGAAATTGAGCAAACATGCAATCAAGATGCATTGATAATTACTGATGATTGTAGGAGCTCTGGTGGCATAGTGCCTAAGACATTTGTCTGTTAACCAGAAAGCTGGCAGTTCAAACCCACCAGCCACTCCTCAGAAGGAAGATTGGGCAATCTACTTCCATAGAGATGATGCCTCAGAAACTGAAGAAAGAATTGCTATGAGTCGAGTCGAGTTGACGGCAGTGAGTTGGGCTTTTTTTTTTTTTTTTGAATGTGAAAGTTGGAAAAAAAGAAGAATCAAAAGCTTGGAAACATGGCCTTGGGGATAGAAAAAGTACCAGAAATCACATGATCAAATGGGGAAAGACCAGCAAATTATTCATTACAAATCCCTTCCTTCAAAAACATAAACAGTGACTATATACATGAACCTCACCAGATGGAACATAAGGGAATCAGATCAACTACATTTGTGGAAAGAGACAACGGAGAAACTCAATATCATCAGTCAGAGTAAGGCCAGGGACCAACTACAGAACATACCATCAATTGCTCATATGCAAGTTCAAGATGAAGAAAATTAAAACAAATTCTTGAGAGCCAAAGTATACCTTGAGTATATCCCACCTGAATTTAGAAACCATCTCACAAACAGGTTTGACACATTGAATGCTAATGAATGAAGATCAGACGAGTTGTGATATGACATCAGGGACATTGTACATGAAGAAAACAAAGGTCATTAAAAAGAAAGAAAATACCAAATTAGATGTCAGAAGAGACCCTGGAAATTGCTCTTGAATAGAGAGTAGCTAAAGCCAATGGAAAAAATGATAACCTGAAAGAGCTGAACAGAAAATTTCAAAGTGCAGCTCAAGGAGATAAGTAAAGTATTATAATGAAATATGCAAAGACCTGAAGTTAGAAAAGTAAAAGGGAAGAACATGCTTGTCATTTCTGAAGGTGAAAGAACTGAAGAAATAATTCAAGCTTTGAGTTGCAATATTGAAGGATTCTATGAAAAAAGTATTGAATGATGCAGGAAGCATCAAAAGAAGATGGAAAGAATACACAGAACCACTGTACCAAAAGAATTGGTCGACATTCAGCCATTTCAGGAGGCAGCATTTGCTCAAGAACTGATGATATTGAAGGAAGAAGTCTAAGCTGCACTGAAGGAATTGGGGAAAAATTAGGCTCCATTGAGATATTTCAACAAATGGATGCAATGCTGGAAGCACTCACTTGCTTATGCTAACAAATTTGAAAGTGTTATCTAACAAATTGAATAGAAAAAGTCGATAAATGTGTCCATTCCAAAGAAAAGTGATCCAACAGAATGTGGAAACTATCAAACAAAATCATTAATATCAAACCCAAGTAAATTTTTGCTGAAGATAATTAAAAAACGGTTGCAGCAATAGATCAACAAAAACTGGCAGAAATTCAAGCTGGATTCAGAAGATGTGCAGTGAAAGAGATCATTGCCAAGGTCAGATGCATCTTGCCTGGAAGCAGAGAATACTAGAAAGATATTTACCTTTGTTTTCTTGACTATGCAAAGATATTTGACTTTGTGGATCATAACAAGTTAAGAATAAGATTGCAAAAAATAAAAATACCAGATCACTTCATCATGCTCATGCCGAACCCATACGTAGACCAAGAGGCAATTGTTCAAACAGAACAAGGGAATACTGCATGCTTTAACATCAAGAAAAGTGTGTGTCAGATTATTTGCTCAGCCTATTTAATATGTAGGCTGAGCAAATAATCCAAGGAGCTGGGCTATATGAAGAAGAACCAAGCTTCAGGACTGAAGGAAGACTTATTAATAATATGTGATGCAGATGACCCAACCTTGCTTGCTGCAAGTGAAGATGACTTGAAGCACTTACTGATGACGATCAAAGACTACAGCCTTCAGTATGGATTATACCTCAACAAAAAGAAAAGTAAAATCCTCACAACTGGGCTACTAAGCAGCATATTGGTAAACAGAGAAAAGTTTGAAGTTGTCAAGGATTTCATTTTCCTTGGGTTCAAAATCAACACCCATGGAAGCAGCAGTGAAGACATATTACATTGAGCAAATCTGCTGCAAAAGACCTCTTTAAAGTGTTTGGGGAGAGGGGAAGGAGTCACTTTGAGGTCTAAGGCATACCTGACCCATACCATGGTATTTTCATTGCCTCATATGCATGTCTCGGAAACCCAAGGAGGGGTCGCTATGAGTCTGGGCCGACTCGATGGCAAATAACAACAACAACATATGCATGTAAAAGCTGGACGATGTCTAAGGAAGACCAAAGAAAAATTGATATCTTTGAACCATGGTGTTGGTGAAGAATATCAAATATACCATGGACTGCCAGAAGAACAAACAAATCTGTCTTGGAAAAAGTACACCATGCTCCTTAGAAAAGAGTCTGGTGAAACTTCATCTCATGCACTTTGGACATGTTATCAGAAGGGACCAGTCCCTGGAGAAGGACATCATGCTTGGTAACTACAGTGTTTTGAGCACCAGTCTGGGTTCTCTAGATTTTTCAGTAAACAAAATGAACAAAAATCCCCACACTTATGCAGCTCAAATTCTAGTGGGGAGAAGAGAAATTTCAAATAAACATAATTAATAACTGAGTTAAGTACAGTTTTAGTATTTGGAATGTGCCCTGGGGAAACATTAGGACAGATTACCAAACCAAAAAACCAAGCTCACTGCCAATGAGTCGGATCCGACTCATAGCAACCCCTCCTTGGGCTTCCGAGGCAGTATCACTATGGAAGTAGATTGCCCAATTTTCCTTCTGAGGAGTAGCTGGTGGGTTTGATCCACCAGCCTTCTGGTTAGCAGTCAAATACCTTAGGCACTATGCTTTATGGAGATCAAATAAATTACTATTTTTAATAAGTGTTAGGGGATCAGAAATGCTGAAGAACAGACTGTAATTTTATATGGAGGGGAAGGCTCTGGGTAGATCTCATTGAGGTTACATTTGAGTGGAGAATTGAAGGAAGTGAAAAAGTGAGGCAGGTACGTATAGAGAAAAAAGGTCCCAAGCAGAGGGAACAACTGGTACAGCTTGAGGAAAGGGTGTGCCTGGTTATTCAAGAAAGAGCAAAGGGGCTATATTTGCCAGAACACAGTGCACAAGGACAAGTATAATAGGGGTCAGGTTATAATCCATTTTGTAGGATTTTGTAAGGACTTTGGCTTTTATGCTGAGATGGGTTGAAAAGTTTGGTTTTAAGTTCAAGCAAAATGTATTTCATCTGAAGGCAATGATTAACTTACCTTTTATCTAAGATAGTGTAGCTATGTTAGTCACATGTTGTTGTTATTGTTGTTATGTGCCGTCGAGTCGGCCCCGACTCATAGCAACCCCTCCTTGGGTTTCCAAGGCAGTATCACTACGGAAGTAGGATTGCCCAACCTTCCTTCCGAGGAATGGCTGGTGGGTTTGAACCGCCAGCCTTCTGGTTAGCAGTCAAGTGCTTTAGCCACTATGCTACCAGAGCTCCTGTTAGTCACATAGGGTCAAAATATGCAGGGGGTCTAATTGATAATAATCACTTTACATTATAAGTGCCAAAGACTGGAAAGTTCCAGTTTATGACACAAATGAAGCAGTTAGCTTGAGTAGGTTGAAATAGCTGAGTCATTCAACCCCACCTGTCCTGTCAGATCTAAGTAGTCAGTTCCAGTTACCATCTTCAGCAGGTATACAGTCTCTAATCTGTGGACAGCATCACATGCCTCATTTCTCTTTTTTTATGTGAGGCAGTTCCAGATCCAAAATACAGTGTTATTTTCCTCTAAGCCCAGACTCTGAACTTTACTTTTCTTAATGGAAGCTGCATATATACCATTAAAGTAAAATTTACCCCATACATTGTAAAACAAGTAGAATCCAGTTTAGCCTGTCCTCTAGAACAAAAGAAAAACTGTTTCTCTTGATGAGGCAAATCTTTATCTGTCTTCTTTGCTTTAATTTTTTTTGTTATTAGCTGTGGTGATTCAACCCCACAAGTCATAGCATCTCCATGCATGACAGAACAAAATGGTGCCTGGTCAAGATGCACATCGGATCATTGTGATCCATAGGGTTTTAGTTGGCTGATTTTCAGAAGATTACCAGACCTTTCTTCCAATTCTGTCTTAGTCTGGAAGCTCTGCTGAAACCTATTCATCATTATAGCAATACTAGTTTCCACTGACCCCGGGTGCTGGCTATTCATGAGGCGCATTAGCCAGGAATCAAACTGAGTCAAACATGGAAGACAAGGATTCTACTACCCAACCATCACTGACCTTTTGCTTTAAGTAGAACTACTAAAAATACTAAGAAGCTCTGGTAGCGTAATGCCTAAAGGCACTTGACTGCTAACCAGAAGGCTGGTGGTTCAAACCCACCAGCCACTCCTCAGAAGGAAGATGGGGCAATCTACTTCCGTAGTGA
>NW_006921599.1:4857897-4862671 GCF_000298275.1 Orycteropus afer afer
GAAGGAAGATGGGGCAATCTACTTCCGTAGTGATACTGCCTCATAAACCCAAGGAGGGGTCGCTATGAGTCGGGTCTGACTCGATGGCACATAACAACAACACTAAAAATACTAACTATTTGAATGGGACATAGGGTCAATGCAATATGGTCCTAAGGGACTAAAAAAGGAGCTTTGATGGTGTAGTGGTTAAATGCTCAGCTGCTAACTGAGAGGTCAGTGTTTCAAACTCACCAGCTGCTCCACAGGTGAAAGACATGGCGGTCTACTTCCATAAAGATTAGCCCTGGAAGCCATATGAGGCAGTTCTATTATGTACTTTAGGGTCCCTATGAGGGTCAGAATCAATTAGACAGAAATGGGTTTGGTTTGGAGTAAGAGACTAACATGAAGTCATGGCAGCAAAGATTTAATCTTCTAGCTTGTCAATGTTTCTGTTAATTCAGCAGGAAATGTTTGCAAGGTATGGTCAGGAAAATGCCAAGATTCCATAAAATGTTGTCTTTACCTTCACCTGTCACTCTAGCTAAATCCTGTAATCCTGTGGCTGCTGTTCAAGCTTTGTAGATCATTTACTCCAGCTTTCAGAAGATCAATATAGGTTGGTTTTGTGAAAGTAAGTACATGACAAGGTGAGGTGTGAGCCAGTTACAACATCTCTGGGCTGAGAATCAGCCCTTCTGAAATACAATACTCCACCTGTCCTGTGTCCCAGTCTTTGCTCTGCTAGGAAATAGGGCATCTCTTTCTCCTAAAAAGGAGAGGATGGTTGGCCACTCTCCCTCCAAGCTTACCAAAAGATGGTTCAATTATTTGTCCTGGACACTCTAGGCTTTGGGAGCTCTGTTAACACAGTCCCCAAGACATTTGACTACTAACCAGAAGGCTGGCAGTTCAAACCCACCAGCCACAACTTGGAAGGAAGATTGGGCAATCTACTTCTGGAGTGATACTAACTCAGAAACCCAAGGAGGGGTCGCTATGAGTTGGATCTGACTCAAGGGCAGTGAGTTTTTTTCACTCTAAGCTTCTGCTTGCATACTCTTGGGACAAGGTTTAAAATATCAAAACAGTTAGCTCCTAAATATTCCTGGGAGAGAAGTTATTTGTAAGGTGATTCTCAGAAGGGAAAGAAAATTTGGAAAAGAGAGCAAAAGATGATGATAATTATGGATTGAATAGCGTGCCTCCAAAATATGTGTTGGAATCATAATCTGTGGATTTAATAGTATTTGAAAATCAGGTTTTCTTTGTTATATTAATGAGACCATATCAGTAAAAGGTCTGTCCTAGACTTAATCACTTCTGAGTTATAAAAAGAGCAGATTAGACACAGAGGTGGGCACATACTGGAGAAGACAGATGTCACTTCAAGATAGCCAAGAACCAAGGATTTCCTAGGGTGACTACAAGGAAGGAATTGATGTGACTGAGACCCCACATTGGAATTTAAGCCCCCAAAATAAATTTCTGTTCTCTAACTCGATGGTGCCTGGCCACCACTGTCAACCACTCAGAAGGGATCTGTGTAGGAGATCCTGGATAGAGTGAGAGAACAATGTGGAACAAAACCCAAAATCATTAAAAAAAAAAAAAAAAAAAAGAAAGAAAGAAAAATAAAAAGGGGGGGACTGACTAGGTTTGCTGGGCTGATGTAGCCCTGAGACTATAGCCCCTGGGTGCCCTTCAGGTCTGGAATTGAACCCACTCCTGTGGCTTCCAGCCAAACAAAAGACAAGCATATGAACATTTACATTAAGTAGATACACTCCTTGGAGAGATCACTTATGGGAGAATAGAGGGCTGTGTATGCACAGGGAGAAAGCTCCTAGGGCAGGAATGCGTGGGAGGGAAGAGGTGGCTATGGGGAGCTAGTGGGAGAAGAGCTGTTGCATTGTGGGAGATTACAGTCAATATCATGAGACAAAGTATATGTGAACTGCTGTATGGAAGATAAATTTACTCTGTAAACTTTCACCAAAATCACAATAAAACTAAATAAATAAATAAATTCTGTTTTCAAAGTCACCCAAGGAGCTCTGGTGGTACAGTGGCTAAGGCATGTGGCTGCTACCAAAAAGGTCAGCAGTTCAAACCCACCATCCACTCCCCAGGTAAAATGATGCTTTCTGCTTCCATAAAAGATTTGCAGCCTTGAAAACTCTACTCTGTGTTATAAGGTCACTATGAGACGGAATCAACTCAATCACAGTGGATTTGGATTTTGGTTTGAAAGCTTGTATGTAACAGCACTAGTTAACTCTCATGCAGTGAATTACTTAATATGGCTCTTCTAGCCATAGTCTTTGCAACTCCTGCTAGATGAATGGTGGAACTCTGCAAATGTAAGGAGCTTGTGGCCCACCATGGGGATTGGGTAGCTTGGTAATAATGTAAATAAGGTACATGGTAACCCTGTGGGGTTAGGACTGTGTAAATAAAGTGGATGGAACCCTAATATAAGGATTGATCAGTTTTGCTATCTCAGTAGCCTTAAAATGAGCCCTCCCAGAGACAGAAAAAGGGGATCTCCCTGCCATCAAGAAGAAGAGACAGAAGTGGAGCACATTCTTGGACCCAAGATCCCTGCACTGAGAGAGCAGAGAGACAGTAGCAACAGAACCAATAGAACCAAGAAATTGGCATAAGATAATGCGGCAGGCTTGCTGGGCCACGGAGCAGAAAGCTGAGTGCCTTTGGACAGGAGGCTTGCTGGTGGAGTGGGGTGCACCTCTCATCAGAGCTAAAAGAGCTTTGTAACACTTGCCTGAGCAAGGCTGAGGCCAGGCTGAGAGGCCCAGAGCCAGAGAGACGTATGCCTGCCAGCATGACAGAGGGGAGGCTGTCCTGACAGAAGAATTGTATCCTGAGCATTCCTGAATTTGAATTGTAACCTTTTTCTTTGATAATAAACCCCATAATCATGAGTATTGTCTATGACTTCTGTGTGGCCATTGCAAAGAATTATTGAACCCAGCAGAGAAGTGAGTGCTGCCAGAAGGATAGTTGGTATCTAAAAAAATGTTGAAGGGTGGCAGCATGTCTGACTTTCACCTCATAGGAATCAGCCTTGGGCTGATGCTGCTGATGGTGATTCTGTCTGCTCTCATGGAATTGGAGGTCAGAGGACGATGATGCTACACCCTTTTTGCACTAAGACAAATATTGAAGATACTGACTCTAACCCTTCTCTGTGCAACACAAAAGTCATTGGAAGGTGGGCTGGTCTTGGCCCCTGTCTGGGGGTCTCATTCCTGGGAATCCTATGAAAAACCTTGCTATAATAAATTTATCTTTTGGTGGACACTCCACTATGTAGGGTGAACCCAAAGATCCTTTTTCAGAGGAAGAGTTTAGGGAAATTAGAAAATCCTAAAATGTCTCAAAAAGGAGTGTACCCAGCAAAATATTTTGCAGTCCTTGCATTTTAGAAATAATGTGATTCTCAAAGCCAGCCCGTAATAGAAACCACTGAATAGGGTTCCCTAGGGTTTAGCCTGATTGGGTAGAGCAATTTAACTCAGGGATCCCACTTTGCAATTCAGCAGAAAAACACAGACATGTGTCCTAAGAAATAAAGGAAGGACATGAGGAAATGCTCTGGTTCTCTTCTGTCTGTTCTAAATGGTTCAGATACTTGGGGGTTTCAGTACAACCTAATTTCATAAATAGCAGTTAGGAAGGTTTGCCCAGCCATTCAAGACATCTGTTTATCTACATGCATCTCCCTGATTACAGGTGTTTTGCATTACATGTTTGATTGAATTACTCATATAAAAACTCTCTGCCTCAGAATCACCCAAAGCCTTCATTTCCTATCTTGATCCTCAAAGTACATCGTGATTACTTCTGAATGGAGTCTGGAGATTGGGTCAGAGGATTCTGAGAAAATTTCTCTCTGAACACAGACCTTGCAGAAAGGCAGTGCACCTACAGATAGGTTAATGAGCCTTGGAATTGCTGGAGTTGTCAAGACCAACTGTTGAGAATTCCCATGGAGTTAAGTAGGACAAGAATCCAGCTCTGAGTAAATACCATTACCCATGCTTTTCTGCCTGCCTGCTCTTGGGTTTTGCAGTGAGTTTGCTTGAGTTTTCATTCAACAGTTCAGCTGTTCGGGAGCAATTGGGCTGGAGGTGGCTGGGAGTATTGTTTACAGTGGCTTTCTGGGTGAGCAGAAGCCCTGGCATTTATTTCTGAAGCTATCTTAGTTTTGTGGGGGCGGGGGGTGGAAATCATTGCATTGATTCACATTTTGTTGTAGTTAAGGTAATTTGTCAACTTGACTGGGCCTGGTTTTGAGTAGCTAGGCAGCTGGATATAATTATTCCCTATTATGAGTGCGGTCCACTGCAGGGGTCCAGATGAGGAGAGAGAACCCAGGCACACCCAAAGCAGCAGGGCAGGACAGCAGGAGAAAGGGGATTAAAAGGCCCAGGAATCCGGACAGAGGAGCAGTCAGCTGCAGAGATCCAGGTGAGAAGAGGGAACTCAGGCACCCCCGAAGCAGCAGGGTGGGAGAGCAGGAAAAAGGGGATTAAAAGGTCTAGGAATCTGGACAAAGGATGAGTCAGCCTCAGGGACCCAGGTAAGGATGGTGCAAGAGGTTTCCAACAGGGAGGTAAACTTGTCTGACTGTTTGTCCTACAGTGGTGACATGTTGATGTGAGTTTTGAGGCTGAGCCACTGGTGTTTCTAACCCAGCAGGATGCACATGGTGCACAGGTATCATCCCAGCTTACAGACTGAGACAGACTAGGAAGAAGGAAGAGGC
>NW_006921599.1:4864958-4875078 GCF_000298275.1 Orycteropus afer afer
GAAGAATACAGTCTGCAGTATGGATTATGTCTCAATATAAAGAAAACAAAAATCCTCACAACTGGACCAATGAGCAGCATCACAATAAATGGAGAGATGATTGAGGTTGTCAAAGAATTCACGTTGCTTGGTTCTACAATCAATGCCAATGGAAGCAGCAGTCAAGACATTAGACGACGTGTAGCATTGGGAAGGTCAACCGTGAAGGAACTGTTTCAAGTGTTGAGGAGCAAGGATGTCTCCTTGAGGACTAAGGTGCACCTGACACAAGCCAGGATATTTCTAATTGCCTCATATGCATGTGAGAGCTGGACAATGAATAAGGAAGACCAAAGAAGAGTTGATGCTTTTGAGTTGTGATGCTGACGAAGAATGCTGAAAGTACCACGGACTGCTAAAAGAGCTAACAGATCTGTCCTGGAGGAAGTGTACCCGAAATGCTCCTTGGAAGCGAGAATGGCCAGACTTTGTCTCACCTATTCTGGTCATTTGTCGGAAGGGACCATTCCCTGGAGAAAGATGTCATGCTTGGTAGGGTGGAGGGTCGACGAAAGAGGGGGAGGTCTTCAACGAGATGGATCGACATGGTGGCTGTGATGATGGCCTCAAATATAGCAGGGATCATGGAGCTGGTGTGGGATTGGGCAGTGTTTCATTCTGCTGTGCATGGGGTCGCTATGAATCAGAAATGACTCGACGGCACCTAATAACAACAACAACGAGACTGGTAATCAGCTCCATGGTGGAATCTATTGGAGCAGCTGAGTAGCTATCTTAGGAATGTGGTCTGCTTTCAGTATATAAGGAGAAGCTTTGAGAAAGGTATTGAGCTTTTTGGCATGCTTGGACCCCGTATGTATCTGAGTCTTCATTCAGCAGCCTGCCATGTTGCCTGCCGATCTTAACTGTTTCTAGACTTGAACTAGTGGCCTGTTTTGTTGCTAAATAATCTTGGGACTATGCCATTTTACTTGTCGACCTTAGGTTTGTCAGCCTTAGCAGCACCAGCTGCCTGAGTTAAAAGAAGGCTCCAGCATCAGTGGGCCAGGAGCAAGAGGTAGAGCTGAAGCCCAAGGTTGAGGGGCTTTCACCCAGCCCTGAGAGCTAGCACTTAAACACGGACTTCTAGCCTCGTAAACTGTAAGAGAATAAATCCCTACTTGTTAAAGTCATGCCCTTGTGGTATTTTCTGTTAGAGCAACACTTGTTGTTGTTGTTGTTATGTGCTGCCAAGTCAGACCCAACTCATAGCAACCCCTCCTTGGGTTTCCAAGGCAGTGTCACTACGGAAGTAGATTGCCCAACCTTCCTTCCGAGGAGTGTTTGGTGGGTTCGAACCACCAGCCTTCTGGTTAGTAGTCAAGAGCCTTAGGCACTACGCTATCAGAGCTCCTAGAGCAACACTATACAACCAAAATACATTTCTTTACCAGGAAGGCAAACAATTAGCTTATGTTCTCAGAAAAGAACTGTGATTGGTGACTTAAAACATTGTATTTTGGTGTTCAATAGTCAGGATATATGATAAAGAAGAGAAACAGTCATCACATCATTTGCTTTAAAATGAACCCACCCAAAACCCACTGCCATAGAATCTGATTGATAGAGACCCTATAGGATACAGTAGAACTGCCCCATAGGGTTTTCAAGGCTATAAATCTTTAAGGAAGGAAATTGCCTCAACTTTCTTCCACAGAGCAGCTAGTGGGTTTGAACCACTGATCTTTTGGCTAGCAACCAAATGAATTAACCACTTTGCCACCAGAGCTCCTTGCTTTAAATGAAGGCCCTCTTACATCCACACCCTCAAATACAGACTGTTCTGCTCACCTGTACAAAGAACATATTTAGTGGGTTTTTTTTTTAGCATAGTTTAGTTTATATGTAGAAGTCGCTGGGTGGCACAGATTATTAATGCTCAGCTGCTAACAGAAAGGTTGGAGGTTCAGGGCCATCCAGAAGTATGTCAGAAGAAAAGCCTGGTGATCTATTTCTGAAAAATTAGCCACTGAAAAGCCTGTGGAGCACAATTTTACTCTAACACACAAGGGGTCACCATGAGTTCTTCTATAGTATATATGTAAGCTTCTGATGGTAGTGTATCATAAAAACAGAAAAGTGCACATGTCGTAACTATACAGCTCAATACCTTTTCACAAAGGGAACTTGCCCATGTGATCACAGATCAGATCCAAACACAGAACCCTACCAGCACCCAGGAGCCCCTCTTCTGTCCTCTTCCAGGCACTATTCCTCCTGGAATAACAACACCTGGGAGTCTTCTTGCTTCTTTTGAACTATTATAAATGGAATATACAGTACATACTCTATTGTACCTGTTTTCAAGTATGCAAAGACTTTTCAAATATGGAGTGACTACAAGCCATTTAAATCACTGTCACATTTATGAGCAAGGAAATGACTGACCTGGTAGATTGCAACAGTTTGTGCTTTCTTCAAAATGAGTTAAGAAATGACATTCACATTACAAATAAAGGAATAAAGGGCTGTGTTATATGCTTCAGCCTGCCAATAAACATGCTCCATTCCCGAGAGTGGAAAAGGGACTTCCACAATGCCTTTTTAAAGGAGGTAGCTATGGATGAGCTGTGCTATGCCACCACAGTGAGAAGTTAAAGGACTGGTGGGAAACCAAGTGAGAGAATTCTGCACCCCAAGTTGAAATATACAACTAGTGATGTGCACTGGTTGAACGTTGATGTACCAAAATGGGAAACGAGAGCTTGATGCATAATTGCCAGGAGTGCTGTTTCTTCCCACTTTGTATTATATTAGTGTGTTCCCAATAAACAGGCACCTGCAAGGGATATCTTACTTCCTGCAGTTTCTAGACAGCTTTACTAGACTTCCTTAGCCTCTGGTCAAGAAAAGGACAAGCACAATAATAATAATAATAAAATCGCCTTTCATCCCTGAACTAAATTAACACAGCACAACTGCACCCCTAATGATAAAAGCCAGGCAAAGGATTTAGAACCCTCAGTGAGAGTCATAATTTCAAGTTGCAAAATAATGAAATGTTACTGCTGTGTGCAAAAATATTTAGGAGGCAACTTTACAGTGAGCAAGTTATAGGATTATTTAATCACATACTCACGAACAGCATATGCAATTGCGGATTTGTTTGACCACACATCAAGCCTAACAACTGGATTCCAAGTGAATCCACCACTTGTTTGAAAAAAAAAAAAAATATATATATATATATAATAAAATATGGCTTATTGCAATAATAGCCAAATAGTCTCTTCCTGAGTTCCCTGCCAGCAAAAGGCACGGGATTTGCTGCCACTCACTTTGAGCAAACCCTGTTTCTCTAATATGGCTGATCCCTACCAGTCTAAACATTTTTCTTTGAAAATATGAAACCCTGCAATTAAATCTTCCTCCTTGAAACAACAAAGTTCACTGAGCTGAGAAAACAAGTACATTCCCCATAGAGAAGACAGCAATGGTTTGGGGTGGGGGGAGAGAGGATGTTTTCTGATGGAAAGCCGCACTGATAAGAGAAAAAGAGAAGGATGTTGAAGGGGAGGAGGAGAGAAAACTGTATGTGCTCATTTAAGGGCCCTACATGTTCAAAAATACACTGGAGGGTGGAGTGTGTATGTCCCTGAGAATGGAAAATACTGCTAATACTCAAAATATTTTTTATGGCAGAGATCAAATTTAAATTAAATGAGCTTTGCTATCAGCAGTGTTCCTTTTCATTATGTTTTGCCTCGTGAATGAAAAGGAGACGACTTTACTAAAGAAAACAATGGCTATATTAATGAGATAACTCACTGGATTGAAAAATGGTGTCTGGCATATCCCTGGTGTGATTTCCCTTCTTGAGAATCTTGCTCCCTTAGCACACATGGTGTTTTTTTCACAGAGGGTCACTATAGGAGAGGTCCAGAAATATGTTCCTTCCTCCTAACAATTGCAATGGTAATTGTTAGGGGGGTGCGTAGAAATAGTCTGCTCACCAGAAGGTCATAAGTGTCATAAAGATTATGCTTATGTGTATTGGGGGAGGGGGAGTGTGGTAAGAAGAAGAGAAAATGCCTCTTTATGTTGCCTACCAAAACATATTCCCCCATTATCTTGCCACCTGGTCCTAAATACCTCAAATTATGGAAATTTAAGACAAGTTACCTCCAGAGTTAAAATATATTCATTTTTCTCCCAACAGACATTTATCAGGCCTAAAATCTGTCAGGGATGGTGTTATATGCAGGAAAAGAGAATGTAGCAATTAAATAAGTCACAGCCACTAGACTTTGTGATGACTTTTTTACCAGGAAACCAGAAAAAACCAAACCCACTGCTACTGAATTGATTCCAATTCACGGTAACCCTATGGGACAGAGTACTACTGCCTCATAGCATTTCCAAGGCTATAAATCTTTGTGGAAGCAGGCTGCCTCATCTTTTTTCCACAGAGCAGCTGGTCTGGTCAAACTGCTGAACTTTTGGTTAGCAACTGAATGCCTTAACCACTATTCCATGAGTGATTATTTTACCAGGAAAGTGATATGATCTTGAGTTTTAGAATAATCATCCTAGTGGCAAATTGGAGGCTAAATGGGAGTTATAGAGGTAAAACATGGAGAATATTTAGAAAACCAGTGATAATAGTTTAGGCACATGAAGATGAAGGCCTCACCTGAGGGAGTGATCACTGAGATGGAGACGAGAGCAAGAATTTGGGAAGTACTAAAGCCTGCACACTTATAATCTATATAGTAGCCCCTAGCCATATCTCCACCACTCATCTGCCAGTTTGTCATACTGTGGTGGCTTGCATGTTGCTGTGAGGATGAAAGCTATGCCACCAGGATTTCAAATACCAGCAAGGTCATCTGTGGTGGACAGGTTTCAGCAGAATATCCAAACTAACACAGACTCAGAAGAAGGAAGGGGCCATCCACTTCTCAAAGAATTGGCCAGTGAAAATCTCATGAATAGCAGTGAAATACTGTCTAATATATTACTGGAAAACTTTATGAATAGCCCTGAAACTGTTTGATATAGTGCTGGAAGATGAGCCCCTCAGGTTGGAAGGCATTCAAAATGTGACTAGAGAGGAACCGTCTCCTCAGATTAGAGCTGGCCTTAATGATGTGGATGGAGTAAAGCTTTCAGGACCTCCATTTGCTGATGTGGCACGACTCAAAATGAGAAGAAACAGCTGCAAACATACATTAATATTTGGAACATGGAATGTATGAAGTATGAATCTAGGAAAACTGGAAGCTGTCAAAAATGAAATGGAATGCACAAAGATCAATATCCTAGGCATTAGTGAGCTAAAATGGACTCATTTTGGCCCTTTTAAATCTGACAACCATATGATCTACCGTGCCGGGGATGATAAATTAAACAGGAATGGCATGGCATTCACTGTCACAAAGAATGTTTCAAACTCTATCCTGCAGTACAGAGCTGTCAGTTATAGGATAATACCCATATACCAATGAGGAAGACTAGTTAAAACTACTATTATTCAAATTTACACACCAACCACCAAAGACAAAGACAAGGATATTAAAGATTTTCGCCAATTCTACAGTCTCAAATTGACCAAACATGCAATCCAATGTGTTGATTATCAATGGTGATTGGAATGCAAAAGTGGAAACAAAGAAGTATCACTGGTAGTTGGAAAATACAGCCTTGGTGATAGAAATGATGCTGGAGATCTCATGATAGAATTTTGCAATAACAAATGATTCCTTGCAAATATCTTTTTTCAACAACACAAATGGCAGCTATACATGTGGACTTCACCAAATGGAGTACACAGGAATCAGATCAACCACATCTGTAGCAAGAGGCAATGGAGACACTCAATATCTTCAGCCAAAACAAGGCCAGACGCTGACTGTGGAAGAGACCATCAGTTGCTCATATGCAAGTTCAAGTTGAAGTTGAAGACAATTAAAACAAGTCCATGAAAGCCAATGTATGATCTTGATTATATCCCTCCTGGATTTAGAGACCATCTGGAAAACAAATTTGACACATTGAACACCAATGACCAAAAACCAGAGGAATTGTGGGATGACATCAAGAACATCATCCATGAAGAAAGCAAAAGGTCATTAAAAAGACAGGAAAGGAATTAAAAAACAAAATGTATGTCAGAAGAGACTGAAACTTGCTCTTTACTGGAGAGTAGCTAAAGAAAATGGAAGAAATGACAAGATAAAAGAGCTGAACAGAAGATTTAAAAGAGCAGCTTGAGAAGACAAAGTCAATTATTACAATGAAATGTGCAAAGACCTGGAGTTAGAAAATCAAAAGGGGAAAACACACTCAGCATTTCTCAGGCTGAAAGAACTTAAGAAAAAAATTCAAGCCTCAAATTGAAAATATTGAAAGATTTTATGGGCAAAATATTGAATGATGCAGGAAATGCCAAAAGAAGATGGAAGGAATACAGAGAGTCACAGTACCAAAAAGAATAGATCAATGTCCATCCTTCAGGAAAGTGGCATACGATCATGAACCAATGGTACTGTAGAAAGGAGTCAAAGCTACACTTGAAGGAACTGGCAAAGAACAAGACTTCAGGAATTGATAGAATACCCATTGAGCTGTTTCAACAAACTGATGTCACATTGAAAGCACTCACTTGTCTATGCCAATAAATTTGGAAGACAGCTACCTGGCCAACTGACTAGAAGAGATCCATATTTGTACCCATTCCAAAGAAAGGTGATCCAACAGTGGGTGGAAATTATTGAGCAATATCATTAATATCACATGCAAGTAAAATCTTACTGAAGATTATTCAAAAACGGTTACACCACTATATCAACAGAGAACTTCAGGACAGTTTCCTTTTGCCATACTTATTTAATCTGTATGCTGAGCAAATAATCTGAGAAACTGGACTATATGAAGAAAAGCATGACACCGGGATTGGAAGAAAACCCATTAGCAACCTGTGATACGCAGACGACACAACTTTGCTTGCTGAAATTGAAGATGACTTGAAGCCCTTATTGATGAAGTTTAAAGACACCAGTCTGCAGCATGGGTTACCTCTCAACATAAAGAAAATGAAAATTCTTCCAACTGGGCCAATAATCAGCATCATGATAAATGGAGAAAAGATTAAAGTTGTCAAAGAATTCATATTACTTGTTTCCACAATCAACACCAATGGAAACAGCAGTCAAATCAGATGACGTATTGCACTGGGCAGATCTACTGCAAAAGACCTCTTTAAAGTCTGAAGGGCAAAGTTGTCACTTTGAAGACTAAGGTGCACCTAGCCCAAGCCATGATATTTTCAATCACCTTACCTGCCTGTAAAAGCTGGACAATGAATAAGGAAGACTGAAGAAGAGTTCATGCTTTTGAGTTGTGGTGTTGGTGAAGAATACTGAAAGTACTACGGAGTGCCAGGAGAACTAACAAATCTGTCCTGGAAGAAGTGCAGCCAGAATGGTCACTGGAAGTGAGAATAGCCAGGTTTCGTCTCACCTACTTTGGTTATGTTGTCAGAAGGGACTGTTCCCTGGAGAAGGATATCATGCTTGGTAAAGTGGAGAGTCAATGAGAAAGGGGAAGGCCCTCAATGAGATGGAATGACACAGTGGCTGCAACTATGGGCTCAGGTATGGCAAGGATCATGAGGCTGGCACAGGACTGGGCAGTGTTTCATTCTATTGTACACAGGGTCACTACGAGTTGGAGATGACTTGACAATACCTAACAACAACGGTATTTTTTATATATATGTAATGGAGCTCTACTGGTGCAAGTAAAGTGCTTGGCTGCTAACCAAAAGTTTGGTGCTTCAAACCCACCCAGCCATTTTATAAATTCTTATGTATTCTTATGTATAAGTCAGTGTGATGTAGTTCAAATAGCATGTATTATATATAATGCATGTTATATAATACATACATAATTCTATGTATAACTATATTTAAATATATAAAAATGCATACATCTAAGTGCATGAACAGCTATATACATATGTTTATGAATTAAAGGAAAATTATTAAAATGTTAATCCCAGTCATCCCACTCCTCGGAAGGAAGATGGGGCAATCTACTTCCGTAGTGATACGGCCTCGGAAACCCAAGGAGGGGTCGCTATGAGTCGGGTCCGACTTGACTGCACATAACAATAACAGTCATCTCTAGGTTACTGCCTTCATGTGATTACTAAAAGATAAAAGAGGGAAGAGGTTCAATCACCAATTATTACATGTTGTTGTTGTTGTTGTTATGTGCCGTCGAGTCAAACCTGACTCATAGCAACCCCTCCTTGGGTTTCCGAGGCAGTATCACTACGGAAGTAGGATTGCCAACCTTCCTTCCGAGGAATGGCTGGTGGGTTTGAACCGCCAGCCGTCTGGTTAGCAGGCAAGTGTCTTAGCCACTATGCTACCAGAGCTGCCAATTATTACGTACAACTTCCAAATCAATTAGTGCAGTTATGTCCATGGGGATGCACACACACATGTAAAAAAGTATAAATTATCCATTTTCAATGTGATTTCTAGTTTGATTATAAAGATATTCATGTGCAAATATGTTCTAAATATTTCTGCAGTCATGGCACATCAATTAGGAAATAGTAAAGTTCTTTATTCAATATCATGCACTCTGATTGAATTATGACCTAAGTACTTTCAGGAAATGGAGAAAGATTTGTGTGTGTGTGTGTGTGTGTGTGTGTGTGTGACTAACCCTTCTTTTGCCCTTTATATGCTATTCTAAGAATAGGTAAAATACTTTTACCTACTTTTTTTTCTAATGTTTTTTGATGTCCAACCTGTATTGTGGTAAAAAGCATAAAAAATTATTGTGGAAAACTTACTCTCCACTAATTCTTCTTTTTCCTTTTCCTCTTTACATTCTACTTTCCCTTTTATAACCTATAAAAAGCAATTTAACACAAAACTACAACTAAAAATCTAAGATGAAGAAAGGAGAATGTGTCAGCTGTAGATGATAAGCAAATACAGGTAGTCCCCAGATTATGAATGAGATCTGTTTCTAAGTATGTCTTTAAATAGATTTTGTAATTTAAGGTGAGTTGGAACAGGTACGTATGGTTCTTTATTTAGTGTCAGTCAAATGTTTGTCTTAGTATATAGTATATATTTTACTTTTCTATGCATATAAAACAATTAAGAAATACTTCCAAATACACTAAAACATCTTAAACATAATAATACAGTAAATACATGCAGCTTTTAAATCACTGAAAAGGCTTCCAGTCTTGTCTTGCACTAACATAAGGTTAATAGCATATTACACTGATTTTGATTATCTAGCCAAATTAACAATGGCCTTTCCATTTCAATAACTAAAGCACTGTGTTGCTTAGTAATAATTGTAGCTTTCATCAGGGCAGAGCTTTTCACATGCTCCATTATTCTCATTTTATCTTTTAAAATTTCTCTGATCATTGACCAATTATAGCCTCGTGCTTTACAATAACTTATGGTGTTTCACCTCTTTCCAACCACTTTATTATTTCCATTTTATTTTCAATCATGATTGTTTTCCTTCTCTTTGATGCATCACCAGAACTTTCATCGGGAGGCATGGTTAAAAGGTGTGATAGTTAAAGTTGTATGTCAACTTGGCTGGGCCATGGTTTTCAGTGGTTTAGTAGTTATGATGTAGTCATCCACGTGATGAGATCTGATATGATGTATTCACTTCCATAATGAGATGTGCTATGAACAAGCAGGCCATCAGTTGAAAGGAGTTTCCTTAGGGGTATGGCCTGCTTCCAATATGTATATATGGATGCCCTGGGAAAATTCTCTAGCTTTCTGCTGGATCTTCATTCTGCATCTGCAGTTCCTGGACTTAAACCAGTGGCCTACCATATTGCCTATCAATCTTGGCATTGTTGCCTTTGCAGCCTGTGAGCCAACAATCTGCTATTTTAACTGCTGATCTTGGATCCATCATCCTCGAAAGCCAGCAGTCTGCTATATTGCCTGCTGATCTTGGGTTTGTCAGTTTCTGCAGCTGTGTGAGTCAGGAGAAGCTTCCAGCTTCATGTTTGACCAATGGACTTAGGACTTACCAGAGTTTACAACTGCATGAGCCATTTTCTAGAGATAAATATTTC
>NW_006921599.1:4875178-4876429 GCF_000298275.1 Orycteropus afer afer
TTTATGAATAGTCCAGTTAGGTTAGAAGGCTCTCAAAATAGGACTGGGAAAGAGCTGCATCATCAGAGTAAACCCAGCCTTACTCCTATGGATAAGGTAAAGCTTTCGAGACCTCCATTTGCTGATGTGGCACCACTCAAATTGAAGAGAAACAGCTGCAGACATCCATTAATCATCGGAACATGCAATGTACAAAGTATGAACCTAGGAAAATTGGAAGTTGTCAAAAATTAAAGGGAACGCATAAATATTGATATCCTCGGCATTAGTGAGCTGAAATGGACTGGTTTTGGCCACTTTGAATCAGACAAGCATGTGATCTACTATGCTGGGAATGACAGTTTGAAGAGGAATGGTGTGACATTCATCATAACAAAGGATGTTTCAAGGTCTTTCCTGAAGTACAATGCTGTCAATGATAGGATAATATCCATATGCTTACAAGGAAGACCCATTAATATGACTATTATTCAAATTTATGCCCCAACCACCAAAGCCAAAGATGAGGAAATGGAAGATTTTTAGCAACTTCTGTAGTCTCAAATCGACTGAACATGCAATCAGGATGTGTTAATTATCACTGGTGACTGGAGTGCAAAAGTTGGAAACAAAAAAGAATCACCGGTAGATGGAAAATTTGGCCTTGGTGACAGAAATAATGCTAGAACTCACATGGTAGAATTTTGTAAGACCAACGAGTTGTTCATTGCAAACACCTTTTTTCAACAACACAAATGGTGCCTCTACACATGGACTTCACCAGATAGAACACACAGGAATCAGATTGACTACATCTGTGGCAAGAGGTGGTGGAAAAGCTCAATATCTTCAGCCAAAACTAGGCCAGAAACTGATTGTGGAACAGACCATCAACTGTTTATATGCAAGTTCAATTTGAAGTTAAAGACAATTGAAACTAGTCCAAGAGAGCCAAAATATGATCTTGAATATATCCCTCCTGAATTTGGAGATCATCTAAAGAATAGATTTGATGTATTGAACACAAGCGACGGAAAACCAAAAGAACTGTGGGAGGATATCAAGAACATTATCCATGAAGAAAGCAAGAGATCACTAAAAAGATGAGAAAAGAAGAGAAGACGAAAATAGATGACAGAAGAGACTCTGAAACTTGCCCTTGAGCAGAGAGAAGCTAAAGCCAATGGAAGAAATGACAAGATAAAGGAGCTGAACAGAAGAGCAGCTGGAGCAGACAAAACCAATTACTATAATGAAATGTGCAAAGACCTG
>NW_006921599.1:4879374-4887494 GCF_000298275.1 Orycteropus afer afer
TATATATATATATATATACATACATACACCAAAACCAAGCCAAGCCAAACTTAGTGCTGTGGAGTCAGATCCAACTCATAGCGACCCTTCCTTGGGTTTCCAAGGAGGTATCACTACGGAAATAGATTGCCTAATCTTCCTTCCAAGGAGCAGCTGGTGGGTTTGAACCACCCACCTTCTGGTTAGCAGTCAAATGCCTTAGGCACTATGCCACCAGAGCTCCTCAGAAGGAATACTGGGCAATCTACTTCCATTGAGATAGTGCCTCAGAAACCCAAGGAGGGGTCACTATGAGTCAGGATAAACTCAAGGGCAGTGAGTTAGTGTATGTATATGTGAATACTTGACTGGTTTTGCTTCTGTAGAGAGCCCAGCCTAAAATACAAGGGTAAATAAGAGGAAAATGTAAGCCAAATATAAATTTATACACTCATCATGGTGTTAACATCAACATGAGCCAACTTAAAATGGTGCACAGCGTTCTCCTTTCTTGAGTCAATGAATTGCTAAAGCCTCACAATGATTTCATGAGCATCACAAAGTAGTGCATTAGTTCTTTATTATGAACCATTGCATTAAACTAAAAATTTTGATACAATAGGCTTTATGGCAGTCCATTCTTAACTATGAGTTGTCCATAATTTAAATATTCTTAACCCGGAGACTTACTGTACCACTATATACTATATTTATAAATATGCACACATAAAATCTTTATCACAGCACTATTCCCATTTAATAAGTATTTTGAGGTCATCTAGTTATCCTGGAATATTTAGGAAGTGTTATTGAGGTATCTTAAAAGAAAGAACTGAAAGAATTTATAGCTTATAACACCATGCCATATATAGCAATGCTGATGATGTAACAGTTAATGAAGAGACACAGAATAAAAGTATGTCCAGATATAAAATGATTGTGAGATCACAGTTATATAAATCTAAGCATAGCAGAGAAGAAACAAGTCTATTCAAGCCACAATCTCATCTACCCTAAGACCAAAATAACTAAATGGTGCCTGGCTACCACCACAGACCATTCTGACCAGGGTCACAATAGTTGATACCAGATAGAATGGGAGAAGAACACCATGGAGCGATACTCAAAGTCTTATTGAAAGGGAAAGAAAAAAAAAAAAAAAAAGCCAGACAAACTGGAAAAGAAGAGAACAGAGGATTTCCTGAGACCATCACTCTCAGACACTCTTTAATCCTAGAGCTAAGCCTATCCCCTGAGATTAACTTTTAGTAAAAATACCATAGTGGCACACAGAATAAAGGGTATTATTATCAGTAAGATCAGTGCCCTACTCAGAAACCACCCATATGAGACCAAAATGTCAACAATTACTAAAAAACGATGTGAGAAGATAAGGGGACAGGGAAACAAGAATACTGGGAAGGGAACAAACTGAATACAATTAAAGATAATGTTCATATATTGTGATAAATGTAACTAACATCATTGGACAATTTGCATGGAAATTGTCAAATAGGATCCTACCTTGTTGTGTAAACCTTCATCAAAAACTCAATAAAATATTATTTTTTAAAAAAAATTCTGAGCATGAGATAGGTAGAGACAAGTACTGATTTGGGGGAAGGGAAGGGCAATGTACCAAATGTGAGTGATCAACATGAAGGCATTGAGGAAGAGGAAGACGTAGAGAGGTAATGGGAGATACAGACAACAAAGATGAACCCTTCTGTATGTACAGTACTGTGTTGTCAGTGATGGAAAGGGTTGATCTGTGGGTGGATAGATGGGTGGACTGGTTGAAAGATCAAGTATGTCTAGGCAGGGGTTAGTGTGCCCATGACCATGTATAGGGTTAACAGACAATGTTTCAACATGCATATTTGTATGTGCTGTAAGAATATCCAGGTATATGGTAGAGCTGACAAGGGGCAAGGATGTGGTGGTGGCTTCTTGGCTATAGCTAGCTATCCAGAGGAGCAAATAGTTGGAGCTGTGGGCTTGGAAACATGGTCAAAGGGAACATCAAGCTCAAATGGCATAACATAGTACAGAAGAACATTGTTCTACATCCTTTGGTGCACGGTGACTGGGATCTTAAAAGCCATCTAGATGCAACGACAGGTCTCTCCTCTTCCAGAGCAAAGAAGAATGAAGAAAACCAAAGATGCATGGAAATAATTAGTCCAAAGCACTGGTAGACCATGTGATCCTCAGGCTATGTGACTATGAGACCAGAAGAACTAGATTGTGATTGGCTACCACAGTCAACCACTAGAAGGGGGATTGCCAAAGGAGATTCTGGGTACAGTGGGAGCACAAGGTGAAACAAAACAAAATCATCAAAAAAAAAAAAAAAAGGCCAGGTTTGCTGGTCTGATAGAGCCTAGTGAGACCCCTGAGACTATGGCCCCTTGCTGCCCTTCCAATCTGGAATGAAACTCACTCCTGTGGCTTCCACCCAAACAAAAGACAGGCATACAGGGTGAACATTTACATCAGGTAGATACACTTCTTGGAGTGATCAATCATGGGCGAAGAGAAGGGCAGTGTTTGCATAGGGAGACAGCTCGGAGGCAGGAGTGCACAGGAGGAAAGGACCCAGAGAGGTAACTACAGGGAGAAAGTGGGAAGAGAGCTGTTACATTGTGGGGAATTGCAGTCAACATCATGAGACAAAATGTCTATGAATTGCTGTATGGCAAGTGAATTTGCTCTGTAAACTTTTATCCAAATCATAATAAAAAAAAAAAAAAAAAAAATCTGAGCTTTGCACAGTAAACAGGCTAGAAAGAAATATACCAAAATATTATTTGTTAGAGGTGGAAATACAATATTTTTTCTTTAGTTTCCTCTTGTGGTTTCTCATTTTTCTATGATGAGCTTATCATACTTCTCTCTAGTAAAAAAAAAAATAAAATTATAAAATGACAAAAAGTTGGCCTTTAAATTTTAAGTTTTTAAGTTAAAAATCAGTCATATATTCTGTTTGAATGTTAATTGAAGATTTTTCTAGGAGAAACATTGAAACTTTAAGAAAAGAATTTCTGGTGTAAGACAATATTTTTGCACCCTAAATTTTGTAACTAAAGCAGTTTATATTTGTTTCTGTGGTAGAGCTGGTTGCTAAGGGACTGGATTAGCAGTTTATATAAGACCCAGTTAAAGTATTGATTAGAAATGAGACAGAAATTTGGGGAATGTTTCTTAAAAAATAAATAAAAAAGGAAAAACCGGTAAATATTTAGTGGTGAACACAGGGAGATATAGTTGTATATTCAAAACAAAGCCACGGTGATCGCATAAAGCAATAGCATAAGATAATAAACAGAGCAGGCATTAGAGTCAGATAAACATGTGTTCAAAGCCCTTTCTGCCCATTGTGTGATTTTCAGCAAGTTGTTTAACCCTTGGATTCTTACTTTCCTCATCTATAAATGGATATTGTAGTGAAGACTGTTGTTGTAGGTTGAGTCAGTTCCAACTCATAGCAACCCTATGTACAACAGAATGAAACACTGCCCAGTCCTGAGCCATCCTCACAATCGTTGCTATGCATCTCATTGAGGGTCTTCCTCTTCTTTGCTGACCCTCTGCTTTACTAAGTGAAGGACTTGAGAAGAAGTCTTGCCATCCTTCCTTCTAAGGAATATTCTGGCTGTAGTTCTTCCAAGACAGATTTGTTTATTCTTCTGGCAGTCCATGGTATATTCAATAGTCTCTGCCAAAACCATAATTTAAAGGCATCACTTCTTCAGTATTCCTTATTCATTATTCAGCTTTTGTATGCATATGAGATGATTGAAAATACCATGGCTAGTGTCAGGCACACTTTAGTCCTCAAAATGACATTTTATGTTAAAGATGTGTAAATGAACGTGAAGTGTTTCTTTAATGTTTTTTATGCACAGGAAGGTATTCTATATACTAGGACAAACATTTGACTAACGGACATTTAATACAAACCATACCTACTAACTGTTTCAACTTACATACAAATTTGGCTTAAAGACAGACTTTAGAACAAAACTCATTCATAAACCAGTGACTACCAGGATCACATTATTGATTTTCAGATGTTATACTAACCTTGAATTTCTGGGATAAATTCCACTTGTACAGATTGTATAACACTTTTTTATATGTTGCTACATTTAGTTTGGAGGAGCTCTGATAGCATGTGCCTAAGGCACTTAACTGCTAACTAGAAGGCTGGCGGTTCAAACCCACCTGCCACTCCTCAGAAGGAAGGTTGGGCAATCTACTTCTGTAGTGATACTGCCTCGGCAACCCAAGGAGGGGTCGTTATGAGTCGAGTCCGACTCAACGCACATAACAACAACATTTAGTTTGCTAGTGTTTTGTTGATTTTGCATCTATGTTCATAAAAGATATTGGTTTGTAATTTTTCTTTCTTCTGACATATTTGTCTGGTTGTTATTAGATAATATGATCTCGTAGAATTAGTTGGGAAAAGTCCCCTCCTATTCCATATTTCAGGAGCGATTGCAAAGAATTGCTAGCAATTCTTCATTAAATATTTGACAGAATTGACCAGTGAACCAGTGAAGCCATTTGGGTCTAAGCTTTTCTTTGTGGCAAGTTTATTAAATTCTTAATTTAACTGCTTGATTTGTATAGATCCATTCAGTTGTTCTATTTCTTCTTGAGTCTGTTTGTGTCTTCTAGGAATTTGTCCATTTATCCTACACTACATAAATTGTGATCATAGCATTTTCTTTTCATTCTTTTTATTTTTATAAGGTTCATAGTGATGTCCCTCCCCACTTTCATTACTGATTTTAGCAATTTGAGTCTTATCTCTTTTATTCTTGGTCCATTGAACTAAATAAAGTTTGGTCACTTTTATTGATATTTTCAAAGAATCAGTTTTGGTTCTGTTGAATTTTTTTCTGTTGATTTTTTAAGTATATCACAGTTTATTTTTTCTCTTATTATTATTATTTCCTGTATTCTGCTTGTTTTAAGTTTATTGTGCACTTTTTTGTCCCTATAATGATTTTTTGTTTTCATTTTGGCTATTGCACTTTTCAACTCCAGAATTTCTATCTGTTCTTATATATATATATATATATATATATATATATATATATATATCTTTATATTTATTCCCTATTTCATGAGATAGTATAATCATACCCTTCACTTCTTTAAGCATGTTATCTTTTAGCCCTTTGAACATATTTTTAATGTTGTTGCTGTTAGTTACCATCAAGTCTTTATCTACTCACAGTAACCCTGTGAATAGTTAAGCAAGAATACCTGCTTTTATGTGTTTCTCTGGTGGTACAGTGCTCACTGTATTTGACTGCTAACCAGAAGGTTGGTGGTTCAAACCCACTGGCCACTCCACAGAAGGAAGACTGGGCAATCTATTTCTGTAAAGATTTACCACCGCAGAACCCAGTGGGGATCACCAGGAGTCAGAATTGGCTTGATGGCAGTGGGTTTGGTTTGGTTTTGGTCTGCTAAGTTTAACATCTGGGCCCTTTTAAAGGCAGTTTCTGTTTTCTTCCATTTTTCCTGATATGGTCACACTTTTCATTTTGAGTATCTCAACTTTTTTTGTGAAATACTAGACATTTTATATAAGTACATATGGACACAACTCTGGATATCATCTGTTTCTCATGGCTTGCCATTGTTTTGTTTGTTTATTTGTTTAGAGACTTGATTGGGCTATTTCAGTGAAGTGCATTTGCCTGTAATGTGCAACCTCTGATGTTTCTCCTCAGAGGATGTAGCCTTGACATGCACAGTCACCCTGGGATGACAGTGGTTAGCAGGACTTTCTTCAAATGTCTTTTCTCTGATCTTTCTGTTAACTTCTAAGGGTATGACAATAGCTTTTTACATCCATTGCCTTTTGGCTGACTGCTTTATTGTTTTCCACAATGTCCTGGGGCACAAAATTTTTCACTGTATGATTCCTCTTTGCAGGGATGGTCTTAGAGGCCAGTTTTTGAAGCTTGTTCTGATCTTAAGAGGGTTCTTCTTAGCCACCTCTTTTCCTAGTTCTATCTGTTAACTAAACTTTACAGTTTAACTTGCTGCTATCGTAAGACCTCCACCCTCCTCTTAGTTGTTTACAACCCAAATCCCCATTGTTTTCAAAAGCACCCTTAGGCTTGAACCTCTCCACCATCTAGCTGTTCCAGAGTCAATCTTCTTAGAAGGAGCTAGACAAGCTGTCTGTTCTAGTGGGCTACCTTTCCCCTCAGCAAAACTTCTGCACCACTATTCCTATGTGGAAACTCCTTCCTGTAAGAGTGGAATGAAGGGAATTATGGCCCACTACAGTCGGTCTTTCATGTCTAGGGTAGAGCGCCCACCCTATGAGTGAAGCTTGTTGGAGGAAGGAAGCTCCCAGACCTCTTAGCTACTCTTGCTTAAAGTAGAGCTACTACAGCATAGAGCTAGGGGAGAATGATAAATGCTGGTGGTATGCTTCCCCTAGAGAGATACATAACCCTCTGTTGGGAGCTGTTAAGAGGTGAGAGAGAGACCTGTGTTTTTTTCCTGCATCTGCCAGGACTAGAACTTCCATTTCACTGAGCTGAGAGAGTGGAACTCTTGAAGACTCTGTTCTTATCAAGATTTATTAGGTTTCCTTGAATACTCATTTCTCCATTTGCAGAATTTTCTTAGAAAAATTTCTGGAGAGTTAAAGTGGTTCGGATTTTTAATATATAATTTTGATGAATTGTGGTTGTTTTGGAGCTCTAGTAGCATAGTGCCTAAGACATTTGACTGCTACTCAGAAGGTTGGCGGTTCAAAACCACCAGCACTCCACAGGAGGAAGACTTGGCAATCTACTTCCATGAAGATTTACTGCCTCAGAAACCCAAAAGCGGTTGCTTTGAGTCAGAATCAACTTGATGGCAGTGAGTTGTTTTTTTTTTTTTTTTGTAATGGTTTTGATAGGGAGAAGGCTCACAGAGTTCCTCATATTGCTTTTGCAGAAGGGTCTTCCATCAAGTAGGATGTGATTAGATCTCTTCTCAAGTATTTAAGTAAATACTGATCAGAGAATGCAGGAAGGAATAGAAGAAACAATTGAAGGAGCTCACACAAAGTCAGGAATAATTCTTTTGCCTATGAGCAAGAGTGAAAAAATTTCATAATTCATAGCACAAAGGATAAAGTGCTTCAGTATTGGACAAAATTAGGCCTGTTTTAAGGTCTCACTAATACTACAAACAAAGCTTAAAAGCAAGCATTGAAAAAGAACAGCCGTTTTCAAATAACTTAAAAGCAGCCAGAATAGACCCTATGAATATATTTAGAAATATAAAAATATTCAGCAGCAGATCTTTGACAAAGGACCAAAATCCATTAAATGGAGAAGAGATTCTCTTTAACAAATGGTGCTAGCAAAACTGGATATCCATTTGCAGAAAAATGAAACAAGGTCTGTATCTCACACCATATACAGAAACTACTTCAAGATGGATCAAAGACCTAAATGGAAAACCTTAAAACTATGAAGTTCATCAAAGAAAAAAATAAAAGCAAACTTAGAGGCTCTAACTCATGGCATAATTTGACTATCAAACATAACCAAAAATGCACAAACAGCAGAAATAAACTAGATAAGTGGGATCCTCTAAAAATTAAATTTGTAGGCATATCAAAAGACCTCTCCAAAAGAGTAAAAGGGAACTTACAGGTTGGGAAAAAGATATTTGGCAAAGACATATCCATCAAGGGCCTAACCTCTAAAATTTATAGAAAACTTCAATACTTCAACATCAAAAAGACAAACAACCCAATTTAAAAACGGATTGAAGACATGAACAGACACTTCACCAAAGAAGATATTCAGTTGGCCAACAAACACATAAAGAAATGTTCACAATTATTAGCCATTAGAGAGATGCAAATCAAAACAACAGTGAAGTATCTCAGTCCAGAAAGAATAGCAAAGACCAACAAGACAAAAAAAAACAAATGTTGACAGGGGTGTGGAGATTGGAACTCTCACACACTACTAGAGGGACTGTAAAATGGTACAACCACTGTGGAAAATGGCATAAAGGGTTGGCAGACAATGGTCCTATAAGTTTATGTGAATGATCAGAATTCCCAGGTGTATAGTAGAGCTGACAAGGGGCAAGGTTAT
>NW_006921599.1:4893008-4907736 GCF_000298275.1 Orycteropus afer afer
CCTTGAAGAATGTAATCAATGTCACTGAATTGTACATGTAGAAATAGTTGAATTGGTGTATGTTCTGCATGTGGTATATGTTGATTTGTGTGTGTGTATGTTTTAAATTGTACATGCAGAAATAGTTTAATTAGTGTCTGTTCTGTTGTGCATATTTTCAATAATGACAACAACAAAATAAATTCTTTTTAAAATATTTAAAATGCAGCTCCATTTATTCTGGCTTGCACTGTTTCTGATAAAAATTCAGTTGTCATTTTTATCTTTGTTCCTCTGTACATAATATGACTTTTTTTTTTATCTTGCTGCTTTTCTGATTTTCTATTTTTCATTGTTTTATTTATTTATTTATATTATTATTTTTAAAACACTTTATTTACTTATTTTTATTGTGATTTGCATGAAAGTTTACAAAGCAAATTGTTATTCCATTCAATAATACGTACACATTCTGTTCTGCAACATTTACTTCAATCTCACAGTAACAACATTCTTCCCACTTTCTCCCTGTGCCCACTCCTTCCCTACATTCTTCCATCCTATCCCCTTTTGCCTTCATAGATCTATCCCTAGGCAAATTCTGCCCTCTTGATCTCAAATGCTTGATTGTTCTAATGAGTGCATACCCTCCTGATGCTACTGTTCACCTTACAGGCCAGTCTATCATCTGTCTGCCAGTTGAGTAACAGAGTTAAGTTTAGTTTCTAGCTTGAAGGGTATCTAAAAGCCATAGTCTCAAGGGTTCCACCAGTCTTTTTTTTTTTTTTTTTAATTTTTGCAGGGTTCCCTCCCCTCGCTTCCCACCCCTTGTAACCAACAAAGAAAGTTTCCTTCCATATATAAACCTTTCCTTGACTTTTTAAAATAATGAACTAATACAATATTGTCCTTCTGTGATAGACTTATTTCACTCAGCATAATGTCCTCCAAGTTCATCCACGTTATGCAGTGTTTTGCAGATTCTACATTATTCTTTAATGTTGTGTAGTATTCCATTGTGTGTATGTACCATAGTTTGGTTTTTCATTAATTTTTCATTGTTTAACAATTTTTCATCATTTTTATTAATTAGATAATAATGTGCTTTGTGTCATTACTTTTAATTTTATTTAGCTTGAGGTTTTGTGAGCTACTTATGTCTGATCAAATTTGTAATACGTAGTAGGTAGTATTTCTTTGTTCAAACTTTTTTGGCTTTCCTCCCTGTGTGCTGCTGATCCTCTAGGATCCCAAATATACATGTAAATCTGCTTGATATTGTCCCACAAGTCACTAAACTATTTATTTTAAAAAATATTTTCTCTCTGTGCTTCCTTTTACATTGTTTCTATTGTTATGTCTTCAAGTTTAATGACTTCTTTAGGGGTAAGGAAGAGTTTAATTAATCCCATTCAGTCTTTTTTATTTTATTCTAGAATTTCCATTTTAGCCTTTTTTATTCTTCCACTCCTCTCCTCATTATTTTCATATTTTTCTTTATATTCTTGATAATTTTCACAATATTTTAATATCTATAATAGCTCCTTTAAAGTTCTTGCCTGCCAATCCATCATCTCCAACATTTTTCATATGGTTGTATTTATTGATTACATTCTTGGTTATGTCATATTTTCCTGTTTCATTGGATGCCTTGTTATTTTTGATTGGGAGTTAGTCATTTTGAATTATTACATTCTTGACTGCTGAATTCTGTTGTATTTCTTTAAAGAGTATTGGGCTTTGTTCTAATACAGTTTTAAGTTAGTTGTATATTAGTTTGATTCTCATAAGACTTGCTTTTAGACCAAGCCCAAAGCAATATTTATTCTAGGGCTACTTAAGCCAGTCTTTGTAGACATGACCCCTCTAAGGGCTCTATCAAATACTCCTTGCATTATGAGGTCTCTATATTCTGGCTTCTTTTGTTGAAGATAATGAAAAACTGATTTTAGCCTCACAGTGGCAGGGACCTACTAGAAGTCTGAACCAGATTTAGAAGAGGGTATGAAATGAGAGACATCATTGCTGGTGTCAGATGAATCTTGGCCAAAGCAGAGAATAGCAGAAAAGTATTTTCTTGTGTTTTATCAACTATGTCAAGGCATTCAACTGTGTGGATTATAACAAACTACTGATACAAAGAATAGGTATTTCAAAACATTTAATTGTGCTTATGCCAAATCTGTACATGAATCAAGAGGCAGTTGTTTGAAAAGACCAAGGACATATTGCATGGCTTAAAATTGAAAAGATGTATGGAAGGTTATGTCCTTTCTCCTTAATTATTCAATCTGTATGCTGAACAAATAATCTGAGAAGCTGGAGTATATAAAAAAATACAACATCAGGATTAAAGGAAGACCCATTAACAACCTATGATATGCAGATGACACAACCTTGCTGAAAATGATGACTAAAAGCACTTGTTGATGAAGATAAAAGATATTATGCATTATGCCTGAACATAATAATACAACAATACAACAAATTTAGCAGTCATTATGTATTACGCTTGATACATCATTATGTATTATACCTGAACATGAATAAAATAAAATTCATTGCAACTGGACCAATAAACAATATTATGATAAATGATTATATTGAAGCTGTCAAAAATTTCATTCTACTTGGATAAACAATCATTGTGAATGGAAGCAGGAGTCAAACAACATATTGCACTGTGAAAAGCTGCTGCAGAATACCTCTTCAAAGCTTTATAAAGCAAAGGTGTCACTTTGATGTCTAAAGTGTCCCTGAACCAAGCCATTGTCTTTTCAGTTGCCTAACCTGGACAATGAGAAAGGAAGACAGAGAAGAATGGAAGCATTCTAATTGTGGCGTTGACAAATATTGTATATATTATGGACTGGCAAAAGAATGAAGAAATAAATCTTTGAAGAAATGCAACCAGAATGTTCCTTAGAACCTAGGATTCTGGCTCACTTAGTTTGGATACATTATTAGAAAAGACCAATTGCTAAAAAAGGACATCATGTTGGTGATATAGAGGGTCAGCAAAATAAGAGAAACCCTTGGTGAGATGGATTAACACAATAACCACAGCAACAGACTCAAACATAGCCAGGATCATGAAGATGTCACAAGACTAAACATTCCATTCTGTTATACATCAGGTCATCATGAGTCAGAGCTGACTTGACGTCAGGTAACAACAGCAACAACAACACATTCTGGCTGATGACAATGAAAATTATTCCCATCACTGTGTAAGCTCCAAGAAATGCTTGGCTTACTGTTTTCTAATGGTTCTTTCCTTATGGACATTTACCATGAATTAGATTCCCCCTCATAATAGTCAAAGACTCAAGTCGACTGTTATGCAGATCTTTGGAGCTCTTTATGTGTGCCACTCCTTCTTCCTTGATATTCTGATCATGAATTCTAGCCATCTTAGCCTTCTGGAATAATGATCTTTGTCTCCTCCATTCAGTGAGACTGACAGCATTGTTTGGGTTTCCTTGCTCTGCACTGAACTTGCACATACATACATGCACACAGCACTTCAGCTAGTATTCTGTCAGTCATAATTCAGTGATATGTAAAACACTTAACTACAAGAAAAATCTTGACTCTTGGTGGCCCTTGTGCAGGAATTCTGTTATGGAGTTGTTGTGGTTGTTGCTGTTTGCCATCGAGTCTGACCCGACTCATAGCAACCCCTCCTTGGGTTTCTGAGGCAGTATCACTATGGAAGTAGATTGCCCAACCTTCCTTCCTATCTGTTATGGAGAAACAAAGAAAATAAGATACAAATAGAGTAACCATCTTGGCCCTAAAATTCTTCTACTCTCAAGTGAAAGTAAGCAGCATTTTAGTTTTGTCAAAATTTTTAGATTATTTCTTCTCCTGATAGTTTCTTTTATTATTATTTTAATAAACAGTGTTTCCCAATTCAGAACAGCCACTGAGTTTCATTTTGCCTATCCCTATGATTTATACTGTTTTACAAATATGAAAAAATTCAAGATTCCGTCATCAGACACAAATTACATTTTAAATTGTATTAGTATTCTATGAAGTTCAAAGTCCTTTAGAGTTAAAAGAAAACTACATAACCTAGCCAAGGAAATGCAAAATCTGGTCAACTTAGCTAGAAGTTGCAAGCTTCTGTGAACTCACAGAATATAGTATGTGCTAGGAGACAAATATCTTTTATGTTTTGCATACTGTGACATAGTAAGTTAAGAGGGAATCAATATTCAAGAAAATGACTTATACAGAAATGTTGACAGTAGCTTTATTCATAATAGCCAAAAATAGGAGCAGTGCAGAGTCTATCCACAGTTGAATAGATAAACTTGGGTATACGTATACAATACAATACTATTCAACAATAAAAAAACAAACAAACCACTGATACATGCAACAACATGAATGCATCTTTAAAATATTATGCTAAGTGAAAGATATCAAAATAGTATATAACAGATCGTTCCACTAATGTGAAGTTTTACAAAAGGCAAAAACAATCTATCTGTTGTTGTTGTTATGTGCCATCAGGGGTGGGGGGAAGATCAGTAATCGTTTGTGTAGGTGAGTGAAGGGATTTACTGGGAAGGGGCATGAGGAAATTTTCAGAGGAAACATAATGTTCTATATCTTAATAATAGTTTAGGTATTCAGGTGTAACCAATTGTTAAATCTCATTGATAGTACACTTAATATTTGTGCATTTGATTGAAAATTTTATATCAAAAGAAGAAACTGTATTGATATTGAATTTAAGGTTGCATATGCTGAGATATTTGAAGAAAATGTACTGATGTCTACAACTTACCTTGGTAGATATAAATGCATAAGAAAAGATGGATTAATGAATGGACAGAAGGATATCTCAATGGATAGATAAATATGTGGTAAAACAAGTACAGTAAAATGTCAATAGTTGAAACTTGGCAGAGGGTATATGAGTGCTCACTGCACAATTCTTTTAAGTTTCCAGTATATTTTAAAATATTTGTAATATGTTGGGAGGAAAAATGAGTGTGGGAGTAGTTTAGAGGTAAATGTCCAGTCAGATTTTGAGTCTAAATAACTAGTTAGCCAAGACAGTATTTGTTTTCTTTAGCATATATTCATCTATTAAGATTGAAATAAATAGATATAGAAAGGTTTAAACAATCACTAAACCAAAATAAATAAATAAATAAACTCATTGCCCGTGGAGTCAGATCTGACTCATAGCTACCCTCTCCTTGGGTTTTCCAGGTGGTATCACTATGGAAGTAGATTGCCCAATCTTCCTTCTGAGGAGTGGCTGGCAGGTTGGAACCACCAGTCTTCTGGTTAGCAGTCAAATGCCTTAGGCACTATGCCACTCACTGTTGTAGTATTGACATTTTTTGTTGAGAAGAATTCCATGTATATTTGGTATTTCATATTGGTATAATGTTTAAGAGAATATAACCTAGTAGATTACCACCTATCAGTTTGTTGTCATGTGGTTGCTTACATGGTTGCTATCTATGATGCTGGAAGCTAAGCCACCAGTATTTCAAATACCAGCTGGTTCATTTCTGGTAGACAGGTTTCAGTAGATCTTCCAGACTAAGATAGACTAGGAAGAAAGGCTTAGGGATCTACTTTAAAAAATTAGCCAATAAAAATCCTATGGTTCACAACAGAATATTATCTAATATAGTACTGGAAGACAAGTCTCCTAGGTTGGAAGACACTCGAAATACACAATAGCCACAACAATGGACTCAAGCATACCAGTGGTCAAGGGGATGGTGTAAGATCGAGCAATATATCATTCTGTTGTACATGGGGTCACCGTAAGTCAAAGCCAATTTGAGAACACCTAACAACAACAACCTAATATAATTAGGTATTGTAACTCCAATTTAAAATATGCATTTAAGTAATTGAGTTAGAATGCTGATTCTAAACTATATGTTAATAAATTTAATTCAGTATTGGAAATTTTATAATGTATAAGAGCTATTTATGTCTATGGTATTAAATAATTGTTGTTTGGGCAATTGAAATGCAGGTAATCCCCAATTGACGACATATTTGAGTTACAATGAACTGCCCTTAAACCGTGTGTGTGTGTGTGTGTGTGTGTGTGTGTGCGTGCACTTTATGGTTATGAACTACATGGTTATGAACTTAACATTATGAACTCCATACAATATTGCTGCATATAATTTGCTGATGTTATCATTCATACCAAGCCCAAAGACAAATAAAAATCAGATTCATAAAGACACTGATAATAAAAGGCAATAATAATGAAAACAAAATAAAATGAAGTATTTGACTTATGTCAGAAACTACGTATGAAGGAATTTCATCATAAGTCAGGGACTAGCAGTACATACACTTTAAAGTAAAACTAAATGTCAAACTTATGAACACATTGTAACTGTCTGAAGGTTTAAAAAATAAAAAGCTAAATTTGTAAACATAACCAAACTGAATTCAAAGGACCCTTAAATACTGGGTAGTGTCTGGGGTCTTAAAAGCTTGCAAGCAGCCATCTAAGATACAACTATTGCTCTTTACTCATCTAGAGCAAAAAAAAAAAAAAAAAATGGAGGAAACCAAAGACTCAAAGAAGAAACTAGTTCACAGGATTAATAGCTCACACAATCCATGGCTTCTTCTAACCTGAAACTAGAACTTGTTGATGCCTGACTACCACTACTGACCATTCTGACTGAGGACAAAATAAAAGGTCCTGGATAGAATAAGAGAAAATTGTAGAACAAAATTCAAATTCCTAAAAAGGCTCAGACTTATTGGATTATATAGATACTAGAGGAACCCACCCCTAGGAGCTCTGGTAGCGTAGTGCCTAAGGCACTTGACTGCTAACCAGAAGGCTGGTGGTTCAAACCCACCAGCCACTCCTTGGAAGGAAGGTATCACTTCCATAGTGATATCACCTCGGGAACCCAAGGAGGGGTCATTATGAGTTGGGTCTGACTCAATAGCACATAACAACAACAACAGAGGAACCCCTGAGACTATCACCCTAAAATACTCCTTGAACTTGGTATTAAAGCCACTGCTGAAGGTCACCTTTCAGCCAAATAATAGACTATCTTATAATATAAACAATAATACCCATGAGTAATGTTCCTCTTAAGGCAGTCAATTATATGAGACCAAACAGTCATCATTTACCCAAAAACAGAAATGAGAAGGCAAGGAAGGGAAGATCAATTGAAACAGAAAAAATAGAATGGAGATAATGAGCATACTGACACATTGTGAAAATTGTAATCAATGTCATGAAAAAATTTGTACAAAAATTGTTAAATAGGGAGTTAAATTGCTATATAAACTTTCACCTAAAACACAGTAAAATATTTTTTAAAATAGTAGATAAAATTTACTAGACTTATAAAAATAATGAGATTTGTGAAGTGAATTTATAGTCTATAAATTGCATTAAAAATTGCCTTAAAGGTGGTCAAAAAGTTTATACTAATATTAAGAAGTTTGACTCTGAAAATATTTTTCGAGGAATATTTTGGCTCACAGAAGTAGGCTAAAGGAGTGAGATGGAAGAGCTAGTTTTCCAATAAAGCTTCTCGAATTTCACAAAATGTTATCAACCCAGAACTCAAGTAAGCTATTGTTTGAAGTATATATGTCTTTAATTAATAAGCAAGGTATTCCAGACCAACCTCAAAAGCATTGCCACTCAATATTGTCAAAAGTTTAGGGAGAAAAACTGTTACGGAGAGAACTAATATTCACTGGGGTTGTTTGAATTACAGTAGTCCAGTCATTACTCTAGGAGCTCTGGTAGCATAGTGCCTAAGGCACTTGACTGCTAACCAGAAGGCTGGCGGTTCAAACCCACCAGCCACTCCTCGGAAGGAAGGTTGGGCAATCCTACTTCCGTAGTGATACTGCCTCGGAAACCCAAGGAGGGGTCGCTATGAGTCGGGGCCGACTCGACGGCAAATAACAAAACAACAGTCATTACTCTAAAATTCAGCCAGGATTAAGCTAGACCATGTTGTTATTGTTATGTGCTATCGAGTGGGGACCGACTCATAGCAACCCCTCCTTGGGTTTCCGAGGTGGTATCACTTTGTAAGTAGATTGTCCAACCTTCCTTCCGAGGAGTGGCTGGTGGGTTTGAACCACCAGCCTTCTGGTTAGCAGTCAAGTGGCTTAGGCACTATGCTACTGGAGCTCCAAATAATAGATAACTATAATTAATAATTATAGTCAATAAATAACTACTAACTGAACCACATCAGTTTCTAGTCCTACATGTAAAAGGCTTGGAAGTCACCATTCCCATCCTCACAACAAGAAAAAAATAGCTGAAAAATGGAAAACCAACTCTTAACTATAGAGTTTGTCAAGAAAAGGAAATTTAAAAAACTGAAGAGAAGCAATGCAGACAGGAATGAAAACAAAGGGCCCAGCATGATGGATAAAAATGGATAATCTATAAAAATATGCTAATATGGGCTTTAGCCACTTCTTAAAAAGTGATTAATTGAAAATAAATGCATAGTTTGAGTTGTCTTGTGGAAATGGTTTGGAAATTGATTTGGAGGTAGAGGGATTAGGCACTATGCAAGATTCTTTAAATTTCTCTTCTTTAACTCAGTAACTACTTCTCATTAGTCTGTGCACATTTTAACCGCAAATTGTCTACAGAAATGTCAGCTTATATTTTCTGTGATTTGCACTACCGGAAACCTTTAGTTATTGTAAGTCATATTTCTTGTTAACGCTAAATTAATCTCCCATTTGGTAACGGAGGTCAAAACCAAGTTGCAGTAGTGACTTTGTCAGTCCATAATCATTTACTCATGCCCTCATTCTTTATGTACAGGAAAAATCTTGTGGTAGTTCATGATTTTTTCATTCTCTGAGTTGTTTCGATGAGTCCTAAAGCACCTATACTGTCATGGGAAAGACAATTCTCAGAGAACATTTCTAGTGGATAGTCAAGTTTTCTTGGTCACTGAATATACCTTGTATCTCTTTGGCAAACAGACCTCCCTCTAGAAAATCATTTCCCTCACCATTCAATCTCTGCATTTCCCAATGAAGTTGGGTTCCCTCCAGGGATGGGATCTCATTGGCTTTTAAGCTAGCAGGCCAGCCCTTGGCCTTAGAGATTGGTTCCTATTATACAGCTAATGAGACATAATGGTTAGGCTTCTAGGAAAGATACAAAGCCAACCTTTCTCTTTCTGCCACCAAATTTAATGTTTAGGATTTACCACTTGTTGCTACTTTAATCCACCATGCTTTTGTTTGTTTTACTGTGGTGGCTGCTATGATGCTGTAAGCTATGCTGCTGGTATTTCATATATGTAGTTGTTGTTGTTATGTGCCGTCAAGCTGAACCCCACTCATAGTGACCCCTCCTTGGGTTTCTGAGGCAGTATTACTTTGTAAGTAGATTGCCCAACCTTCCTCCCAAGGAGTGGCTGGTAGGCTTGAACCACCAGCCTTCTGGTTAGCAGTCAAGTACCTTAGGCACTATACTGCCAGAGGTCCTATTTCATATATAAGCAGGGTCAATTCTAGCAGACAGGTTTCAGCAGAACTTCCAGCCTAATACTAGCAAGAAAGACCTGGAATTTAGTTGTGATAATTGGCCAGTGAAAACCTTTGGGGTCACAAGAGAACATTGTTCAATACAGATGATGAGCCTTCTAGGTTAGAAATCACTCTGAATACACAGTGGTCACAACAATGTACTCAAGTATATGAACAATCATGAAGATGATGCAGGGCAACACTTGGTTCTGTGGTACATGGTGTCTCCATGAGTCAGAGTCAACTTGACAACAATTAACCACAACTACTTTAACATCTGGAGAAAGACTAGACATACTGAGAAAACCAACCAGCCTGGGTTAGGACTAACCAAAGTAGAGGCAGCCATTGGAGGGAACAGAGCAATATGCTTGAAGCTGAATCAGGCAGTGCCTGAAATCTGCCATCATCTACCAGTCAGTAACATCAAGGCCTTTATTTCTTAATAAGTCTTTCATCAATTGCATCACTTACACTAACTCAAAATATCTGGAGTCATATTTAATTTTGCTTTCCTGTCTGCCATTGACAAATAGAAGGGAAAAAGGAGTTTGTTTTCCGGTTCTCTGTATATCTCCTAATCAATTTACATAAACCATATTTATTTGCATTATTTCCTTTGTTCTTGAATCTTCTACACTTTCAAAGATTTGAGCTGCAGCTATGGGATGTTTTTCTCTTGAGAGTTTTCCTTGACAGTGAGCTTCAGGCAGTTGTGTAAAAGCTACTAAGAACGGGTGAGGAATTATATATGAGCCTGTTTGCTGGGGGAAAAAAAAATTGTACTGAAGTATTTTCCACTTTTCTTACCAAGTCTTCAGAAAGTCCACCAAAGGGGGACATATGATGTAGTCTGCAGTAAGTCTAGACCTCTATAGCTCAGTGTTCCACAAACGTAGTCTATGATTTCTTTGCATCAGCATTGTGTAGGGCACACATTAAAAAGCAGATCAAAGTCCCTACATGGAGTAAAACATTAACACACACTGCTATTAATCAATGGATTGGAGATTCAAGTCCGTCCAAGAGCAACTCAGAAGAAAAATCTATTTCTGAAAAATCAGCCATTGGAAATCCTGTGGAGCTCATGTCTACCTAACACACATCATTGCTGTGAGTCAGAGTTGACCACACGGAAAACTGTTTGGGCTCCCAACCGGCCTTAAATCCTACTGTCTAGAAGTGTGGCCTGATAATCTCAATTTTAATACAATCCCTGGGTGATTCATACACACAGTAATGTTTGAGAACTCCTATATTAGGTTTAGGAGCTCTGGCAGTGTAGTGCCTAAGGCATTTGACTACTAACTGGAAGGCTAGCGGTTCAAACCCACCAGTCACTCCTCGGAAGGAAAGTTGGGCAATCTACTTCCGTAATGATACTGCCTCAGAAACCAAAGGAGGGGTTGCTATGAGTCGGATCCAACTCCACAGCAGTGAGTTTGATTTGGTTTTTGGTATCCTAGGTTTATCCTGTCAATAGGGCAACAGGAAAATTACCCTTATAATATTTTTCCATCGTTATGAAAAATTTGTCCTCCTACATTGTGGTAATGGAGATGCTTTTAAGTACAAATTATGTAATTAAAGTCATGGGAGGATTTTAACTGGTTAGAGTTGGATGAAATATAGGAAAGACAGAAGGAATCTCAAAAATATTTTGCACCTGATCATTCATTTTGAACATCTTTATCTGAATTTCTTAATCTCAGCTTCACGTTAGCTTTTTAAAATGCTGATTATAAAATAGGCCACATTCCAGAATGATGAATTCAGAGTCTCTGAAGGTGGGATGCAGACATTAGTATAGGGACTACGGATAGTCCATGGGTAGGAGCTGGCTAGGCAAAGGGCATAGAGATTTTTTCCAATATCTGAGAGGTAAAGCTAATTATTAAGAAGGGACTTGACCTGAAAATAACACGAAAGGGGAGAAAAATTATGAATTGGTGATCCTGGTATATCTCCCATTCTGTAATCCCTACCATCTCCCAATGGGATAGTTCAGTTTGTGTGTCAACTTGGCTGGGTCTGGTTGAGTGGCTGAGCAGCTGGATGTAGTATTCCCCATAATGAAACTGGTAATCAACTCCATGGTGGAATCTACTGTAAGCAGCTGAGTAGCTGCCTTAGGGGATGTGGTCTGCTTCCTGTATATAAGCAGAAGCCTTGGGGAATGGTCTCTAGCTTATGGCACACTTGGACCCTGCCTGTAGTTGTGTCGTTGTTCAGCAGCCTGCCATGTTCTACCAACCTTGGGACTTACAATGGACTTGAATTAATGGCCTGCCATGTGGTTCGGTAACATCAGGACTGTGCCATTTTATTTGTCGACCTTGGGCTTGTTAGCCTCAGCAACCACGAGCTGCCTGAGTGAAGAGATGCCTCTAGCTTCAGTGGGCTGGGAGCAAGAAGCAGAGCTGAAGCCCAACGTCTAGGGGCTTTCACACAGCCCTTAGAGCCTGGCACTTTGAACTTGGACTTAAAGCCTCCAAGTTGTAAGAATAAACTCCTATGTGATTAAGGCCATTCCACTTGTGATATATTCTCGTCAGAGTGGCACTAGGTAATCAGAGCACCCAAATATTACTTTATTCTATATACCTTTTCCAATCCCATTTTTCTGAGGCACTTAAGGCACATTTCAGTTTATTAATTAATATATCCTAATTTCCCAAGTGGAATTCCCTAGTAGTACAAATGATTAACATGCTCCACTGCTAACCCAAAGGTTGGCTAACCAAGTCCACCCACAGGCACCTCAGAAGAAAGGCCTGGTAATCTACTTATGAAAAATCAGCCATTGGAAACTCTATGGTGCAGTCTACTCTGACACATGTGGGGTCGCCATGAGTCAGTAATGACTCAATGGCAACTGGTTCAATTTCCCAAGGACATTACCACACCAGAAATAGGTTTTAAATTTTTCATGAATTACTACACTCCCAGGCAATTATTTTCATATCACAGAAGTATGTATTTTTAATTCACTATACCTACTTTTGCAGATAAAAATAAGAAGAAAAGAGCCAGTCTCTCTCAATCTACGTAGGAGGACAAGGGTGTTAGGTGGATACTCTTCCTGCCAAGGACCTAGGGATATTAATGAGTTCAACCATGTAAACTACGTGAGCAGAGGTGTCACACCAAATGCACACATGGCCCCTTTTCCTAGTGTCAGAATGTCACAGCATTACAGTGAGTGTGGCTTGATTAATTGATTCAGAATTATTCCTGTTGCATAATTTGTCTTCTCTAAGGGAATGCCAATGCAGTCTGCTAGCAACTGTCACTTTACATCAAATATGAATTATGCTGTATAATGGGTTCAGGTGCTTGTATAAATTCACTGTCATAAATTTAACGTGATAATTTGGTGCAATCATCTCATTCAGATGATGAAAACAAAAGAGCGGAATAGTGACAAGACAGTGAAGGTGAAAACCTCCACTGGTGACAAGAGAACCAATATCTAAAAGCTGCTCCTGATTTATCATCCACCTAGCTTAGTAATTGGGAGCTCTGTAGCATAGTGCCTAAGGCACTTGACTGCTAACCAGAAGGCTGGTGGTTCATACCCACCAGCCACTCCTCAGAAGGAAGGTTGGGCAATCTACTTCCGTAGTGATACTGCCTCGGCAACCCAAGGAGGGGTCACTATGAGTCAGGTCCAACTCGACGGCACATAACAACAACAACAGCTTAGTAATTAGCTGCCTCCAAAAAATATTCTTGGGTTCTGCCATGACGTTACGAGAAAAGACAAGGTAAAAAACGTTCATGTACTGTTAGTTTACTTAATAAAAATCAATTGTCAATGGTATCAGAATATGGATCAAGATGTAATATTTTGTCTATCCTTTGGCTCACTAATCACCACTTCTAGGAATTTACGCCAAGAGGAAAATACTACAAGTTCAAAAAGTTATATGTACTTGCTATTCCTGTAACATTGTTTGGATTGGTGAAAACTGAGAAGCACATGTATATGAAAAGAGAAGGACATTATGCTTGGTAAAGGAGAAGGTCAGCGAAAAAGAGGAAGCCCTTCATTGAGGTGTATTGACACCGTGGCTACAATGATGGGCTCAAACATAGCAAGGATTGTGAGGATGGTGCAGGCCAGGGCAGTGTTTTGTTCCGTTAAACACAGGGTTCTGTTTCAGTTACTTTGTGCTTTTCTAACAGAAAACACCATAAATTGGATGGCTTTAACAAACAGGAGTTTATTCTCTTACTGTTTAGGAGGCCAGAAGTCTGAGTTCAAAGTGTCAGACTCTAGGGACTGGAAGAAAGGCCCTCAACCTTGGGCTTCAGCTCAGCTGCTTGCTTCTGCCCCACAGAAGCTGGAGGCTTTCTGCACTCAGGCAGCTGCTGCCTGCTGAGGCTGACAAACTCAAGGTCAACAAGTAAAAAGACACAGTACCAATATTACCAGACCACATGGCTGGCCACTGAATCAAGTCTAGAAACAGTCTCAAGATTGGCAGACAACATGGTAGGTCACTGAGATGAAGACTCAGCCAAATACAGGATCCAGATGTACCAAAAAGCCCAAGACCTTTCTCAAAGCATCTTATTCTTTCTGCAAGCAGACTACATCCCTAAGGCAGCCACTCAGCAGATTCTACCATGGAGTTGATTACCAGTCTCACCATGAGGAATAAGTACATACAGCTGCCCAGTCACTCAAAACCAGGCCCAGACAAGGTGATGCATTACCTTAACTATCACAGCTTCCTATGAGTTGGAAGTGACTTGACTGTACCTAACAACAACATAATAATATTACAAAACATTAAAAAATGATGGTATAGATCTGTATGTATACTGACATGGAAAGATACATATACTTAATTACAAAAATGTTTATAGAATAGTATATATAGTTGTTTATCTAATGGGTATATAAAATCAAGAAAGGTCTGGAAAAATATTCGCTGAAATTTCAATAATACTTTTAGGATAATGGTAAGATCTAAGGTGATTTTTACTTTCTTTTTATACTTTTCCATGTTGCTTGAATTTTCACATGAAATTCTTTTTTTTTTAATAGAAACAGTAATGCTGCTTTCAAAAGAAAAGAATATTATAGGAAACTTTATGTGAGTAAAAATGAGGCTAAGGAATTTGAAAAGGGTTTTTAGAATTGGTTTCTGGAGAGTTCCAGCAAGATGGTGGACTAGGCAGAAGGACT
>NW_006921599.1:4910896-4935224 GCF_000298275.1 Orycteropus afer afer
GTATGGAGCAATGGACACTGGGAAGAGGTAACTATGGGGGGGAAGTGGGAGGGGAGCTGTTGCATTGTGGTAAACTGTGGTCAATGACATGTGACAAAGTATATGTGAACTGCTGTATGGAAAGTGAATTTGCTCTGTAAATCTTCATCCAAATCAAAATTTAAAAAATATTTTTAAAAAAGGGGGTTTTTATAATTACACCTCCATTCAGAGATGATGGTAATGATGATGATGGGTGAATTGCATAATTATCATGTATGATAGAAAAATTAATTTACAATATATTGGGAGTAGCAGTATGTGTCCAGCACTATAAAAACAATAGTAAGAGACTTTCCATGATGAGGGGACTTGAAACTGAAGTTAAATAAGAAGCATGAAAGCATTTGCAGGCTTATCACTTCAGGGAGATTCAAGTTGCTTTCAGGGGGCAAATGGTATTTGTCATCTGAGCTGCAATGTTAGAGTAGGAAAATTTAACACCATTCAGAAGTGTGTATCTGACCAAGGAAGAGCCTTCTGGAGGAAATGAATGTGAGAGGTGAATTTAAAAGTGTAAGGTAGACAGCTTGTTGGAGAGGAGGCCAAAGAGAATATTTCATAAAGCCCAAAGTCAGGAAAAAGAATATTTTTGCCTCGGGATTTCCAAAGCACAAATGTGAAATGTGTCTCTATTACGTGGTTATTGCCAGAGTCTGAAGCCTAACTCTGTCAGACAGTCATACTTTCCTTAAAATGTCTTGGCAGGTACATTGTGTAGAAAATACTGTTGAGAAATATCACCCCCAGAAAAATCGCACAAGCAAATCCTTTGGGAAGCCTGTGTTATCTCTCTCAGACCACAAGGATATTACCGAATGCAGATCTGAAGCACTAAAGGAAAGTTTTACATTATGATATAGCAGTCTTATAGGTAGGCTAGTTCCTATCTAGGAGCTCTGGTAGCATAGTGCCTAAGGCACTTGATTGCTAACCAGAAGGCTGGCGGTTCAAACCCACCAGCCACTCCTCGGAAGGAAGGTTAGGCAGTCTACTTCCCTAGCGATACCACTTCAGAAACCCAAGGAGGGATCACTATGAGTCAGGTCCGACTCGATGGCACATAACAACAACAGTTCCTATCTACTTAATTAATGTCAAGTTGAGGGTGTGAAGCAGCACCTTACTTCCCAAAATAATTTTTCACCAGTCCTCCACTAGAATCTGAAAGTCCATTGTATATTTATTTATTTATGGTGTTTAGTTCAGCTCTAGACAAGGGTTAACAAAAAAGCTCTTTATTAGCACAGGTCCTTGTATAGGAGAATAAAATCCTAAAGGACTGGGATACAATACAGATAATATTTTGGTCAAGTTGGATGGTAATGACCAATCTTTGAATGCTGACTAGTTAGTATAACATAGAAAGGAGTTAAGTGCAGCCAAAACATATACACACATTTGTATATGCATATTTATATGCATAGAAAGCCATTTGGTTGTTAACCAGAAGGTTGGTGGTTCAAACTCACCAGCTGCTATGCAGGACAATGAGGTACTCTATTGCTTTGGAAACCCAGTGGTGTCTTTATGAGTCAGAAATGACTCAGTGGCAGTGGGTTTATACACACATATGCATGTATATATACCTATAGATAAATAGATATAGATACATACATACACATACATGTGTGTGTCTTGACTGCACATGTAATTGTTATTAGATATTGTCTAGTAGATTCCAACTCATAGCAACTCCATGTGATAGAGTAGAACTGTCCTATAGGGTTTTCTAGGCTGTAATCTTTATGAAAAAAGATTGCCAGATTTTTCCTACAAAGCTGCTGAATGGATTCAAACTGCTAACATTTCAGCCAAGCACTGAATGGTTACATTGCACTATCAGAGCTCAGCTTCCTCTCTCCCTCTCTCCGCCCCTGTAATATATACAGAGAGAGAAATTACTTTAGCAATCCACAAACAGACACAGCACATCACAGTTTGTAGCTATTTCTTTTGTATATGATTAAAAACTAATGGCAATCAAGTCTATTCTGACTAATGGGACCCCATGTATGTCAGAGTAGAATTGCACTCTGTAGGGTTTCCAATGGGTGGTTTTTCAGAAGTACATCACCAGGACTTTCTTTTAAATCACCTCTCAGTGGACTTGAACCACTAATGTTTCAGTTAGCAGCTGAGCATATTAATTATTTACACCACTTAGGGATTCCATATTATTATAGTTGTGATTCTTTAGCCTCTATCTTCCCCTTCAGATAAGCTCCATGTGATAGAGTCAGTTCCATTTTGCTAATTACTGCACTCCCAGCAGCACCTGGTTTGATGCCTGGCACATAGGTGCTTAATAATATTTACTGAGTGAGAGTAGAATCAATGAGACCCACAGGAAGAAGAGAGCAGATGTTCTAGGAGTGGGAGGAGTTGAGAAAAAAAAAATGATGTAAAGAGGGTACCCAAAGTTGAATAATCTACTTTACAATTTTGTCTTGGGTTTGCCCTACCTACATAAATCTATATCATCTGATATTTGGGAGACCGTAGTCACTTTCTCTTCTTGTATTGCGTCTAGTTTTTCCTGCTGTGCAACTTTGAGATGATTGTTAGACTTCCTCTACAAAAAGCCCAGTGGATTACATCTACATAGTAGACATTCCAAAAGGTCAAGGTCAAAGAAAAATATGAGTCCATTCAACAATGATTCTCCTTAAATTTCCTTTTAAATTCATATTAGCTATGTATAATTTTAAAAAGTATTCCTTTTCTTTTCTTTTCTCAATTTTTTGTCTCAGAATTTTGTTACATTAAATATTTTAACACTTTATTCTCTGTATCTCAATAATGCAGCTATTTTTCTACACTTTAAGTATTCCAAGAGTTCCAGAAAATTGTTATTTCTATTTAGCATCCTTTAATTTCCTGGTGTATTGTCTATAAACAAGGACGTGTGTGTGCATGCAAGCACATGCATATGTGTATGTATATGGGTAAGGAAGCTATAGCAGTGTTATCCTTGTCACCCTCCCCCTCAAAAAATGCAGAAATTTATTTATTTAACCAATATTTATTGATGCTTACTCTGTACTGGGTCCTGATTCTAGGCAATGAGGACACAAATGAAAACAAATCAAAGTCCTTGAGAGCAAACCAGAATTGAGCTGGTTTCCTCAGCATGGATTATTTGTTTCTTATAGAAAAGTCTCTTAAAATATGAAACACACAAAAATCTCTTAAGCCTACTGTACTGGGATTTTATTCAAAGTTCCCCATGCAGAGATTAAAACAACTAAAAAACCAAAAACTGTCATCAACATCAAATGCCTAAGTTATTAGTCATCATTCTCTGAATGGGAGGAGACCAGAAGATGAATAAGAGCAGAATTTGCAGTAAATCTCCACAGCCTCTCTGTGGAGAGTAACTCACATTACCCTGTTCCCAAAGCAGGTTGTAGAGAGGATCCTCCTGACATTCTACTTTCCAGGAAGCCTTTAATAGAAGAAAGGAAGATATAGGTAGCATCTGGACTAAGAAGTTATACTTCTTTGAGAAACTGAGTCTATCCCGAGAGCTGTACTATTGGGAAAAAGAAAAAGATTATTTTAAGCTTCTCTAATCTGCCCCTTAATATACTTACAGCTTTCTACTGACTGGAAATATAGGTACTTTATATAGATGCCCCAATTCTTACCCTGCTAAGGAATTCTGGGAGTCAGTGTAGAACATATACCTCATGGTGACCCTACCTGAAGGGTGAGAGAGCTGGGTATGTAAACACTATGGTAGACAGTCTACAGAAAAGACCACAAAGGTTCCTCCCATCCTTGTATACATGGGCCTACTGCTCCTCACATGGAGAATTAGGGTATATTTCTCACCTCCTTGGACCTGGGCTGGCCTGGTAAGTTGTTTTCACCAACAGAATAAGAGAGAGGACATATTGTACCAGTTCTTAGGCAGAACTGAGACCTGGAAGAGTCCACCTTCATGCTCTCTGGGAAGCCACATGCCACCCTGTAAAGAAGCTAAGCTCATCTACCAAATAATGAGACATCATGTGAAACGACAGAGGGCATGCAGAGCAGTAACTTAAGGTCCAGATACTCAGATAACATAAATGACAGCTCCTTGGATCTTCCAGTCCAGGAACAGACAGCTGAATGCAATAGAGTAAGTGACCTGAGATCCTATAGAATAGAATTCTCAGCTGAATCCTGCCCAAATTTCTAACCTACAGAATCATGAGACATAATAAACTATTGTTGCTTTACAAAGTTACAGGGTAGTTTCTTTGGCAACATAGATACCTGATAAACACACCAACCCTGGCATTCATGGTAGAGATTTGCTTGTATGGGTATCCATTTTCTGGTGCTTCTGGCCAGCTTCTCTGATGGGTAACGCAGGCTTCAGCACTCAGACAAAGCCTCACATAAAGAAATGTGATTGTCTGGCAGCTGAGAGTTGAACTATGTGCACTGAGGTAGCAACCACAAAAGGGACATGGGTGGGCCTCTGATAGCTTCTGCTACACCTGGGTATTCTCACTTTTACTGAGCTTCCCATCATAGGCTTCTGATAAATTGATTCTTGTACCATCTCTTAATCCGGAGATCTCAGTTGCTTTTGCTGTTAAAACCTAATCCTTCAGATTGGCCAACTGTGATCTTGGTGTTGCAGGACAAATTCTTGCTTCTCTAGAGATTAAAATCCATCTGATGTTTTGAAGCTTCTAAGCTGCACATTCTTTCCTGAATCATTTAAGATTTCTATGGTTGCTGTTAGGAGCTCTGGTAGCATAGTGCCTAAGGCACTTGACTGCTAACCAGAAGGCTGGCAGTTCAAACCCACCAGCCACTCCTCGGAAGGAAGATGGGGCAATCTACTTCCGTAGTGATACTGCATCAGAAACCCAAGGAGGGCTCACTATGAGTTGGGTCCGACTCGACAGCACATAACAACAACAACAACCTGGTTGCTGTTAGCTCCTGTAGTGTTAACCCCATGAACAATGGAATGAAGTGCTGCCTGGTCCTGGGCCATCTCCATGATGGATTGTGATTCAGACCATTGTCATCCACTGGAGTTTCCTTAGCTGGTTTTCAGAAGTAGATCTCCAGGCCTTTCTTCCTAGTCTTATTCTAAAAGCTCTGCTAAAATCTATTCAGCATGATGAAAACTAATAGACAGGTGGTGGCTATGCATGAGGTGCATTGGCTGGAAATTCAACATAGATCTCCAGTATGGAAGGTGAGAATCCTACCTTAGCATTTGTAGGCCAACAGATTTAAACTAGTAGGTTTAAACAGGATTTGGATTAAATCCTAATTCAGTATAAAGTAATAATATTAGATAACATGAAGTGTGTGTGTATGTGTGAGTGTGTGTTGGCAGTGTAGATTTTTTATTTTATTTTATTCCAAATGAAAGAAAGCAGTCTCTTTTCCCAAATAGTCCAAAGTCATAACAAGGCAGGAGCCAATCAGAAAACAGTACCATTCTGCAACATTTTCAAAGTAAAAGCCTTCCATAAATGTAGGATAAATGTCTTGTGTAGAAGAGTAACACTCCATCCCTGATGGAGTGCTTGGCTTTTCTTTGTTTTTCTTTTGGTGGTGATGAAGTCACTTAGAGAACTAGTCACTCCCCCAGTTGCCCCGGTAATCAAAAGCATGTAATTAAAAACTGGCTGGTGAGAGCAGTGAATGCAGTTCTGTGACCCAAGAACAGATTTTTCCTAAGCAAAGCTCATTAGAGCTCATTAAATGCACAGTGGGTTTAAATTCACAAAGTGTACACTGGAATGATCATAAGCAGGGACTTTAACCAGAGATTCCCTAAAGGAGAGAGAACGTCTGAGGCTCATTTTAAAAAATGAGAGGACCCTGAATAATGTGTGAGTTTTCTAGCACTTACTCAAGTGGGAGTGGGAGAATCCTTGAAGAATAGTTTAATGTGTGAGACTAGGGCTGCAAGAAGGAGTGAGGCAGGGTTAGTGAGCGCCACTGTGAGGACCAAGAGTGAGGGGACACTGTTCTGGTTACCTAGTGCCACTCTGATAAGAATATACCACAAATGGGATGGCTTGAACAAACATGACTTTATTCTTACAATTTGGAGGCTTTAAGCCCAAGTTCAAAGTGCCAGGCTCGAGGGGCTGGGTAATAGCCCCTAAACCTTGGGTTCAGCTCTGCATCCTGTTCCCGGCCCATTGGGGCTAGAGGCATTTCTTCACTCAGCTGAAAACTGCTGAGGCTGAGAAGCCCCAAGGTTGACAAGTAAAAAGGCACAGTCCCTATGTTACCAAACACCACAGCAGGCCATTAACTTAAGTCCACTGTAAGTCCCAAGGTTGGCAGAGCATAACAGGCTGGTGAACAATGACATGGTTACATACAGGATCCAAGTGTGCCGTATGCTGGAGACCATTCCCAAGGCTTCTCCTTATATACAGGAAACAGACCATATCCCAAACTCAGCTGCTTGTGGTAGATCTCACCATGGAGTTGATTGCCAATCTCATCATGGGAAATAACTACCACCAGCTGCCCAGCCACTCAACCAGGCCTAGCCAAGTTGACACACAAACGTAACTACCACAGACACCTTCCATCTATATGCACTGAATGAGACTTGTTATGGATTAAATTGCATTCCCCCCCAAAAAAAATATATGTTAAAATCCTATGCTCTGAACCTGGGAATGTGACCTTGTTTGGAAATAGAGTTTTTCTTGTCTTATCAGTCAAATCAGGCGAGGTCACATTGGAGTAGAGTGGGTCCTAACCCTAATCTCTTCTGAATGATGTCCTTCGAAAGAGGAGAACAGACAGGGAAACAGAGTTGTACACATGAGAAAGACACCATGTGAGGACACCATATGAGGATCTTTCTAAGAAGATGCCATCAAGTCAACTCTGATCCATGAAAAACCCTTTTCTGTAAGAACAGACCTGTAGGACTTGCAGTGGCTGATTTTTCAAAAATAGATCACTAGGCCTTTCTTCTAAGGTGCCTCTGCATGGACACAAACTTCCACCTTTTCAGTTGGAGCTCAGTTAACCTTTTGTACACCCAGGGACTCCAGGATCCCTCTACAAGTTAAGGGTTACCAAGAAGGGCCTGGGGCTACCAGTAACAGAAAAGAACAAGGAAAAATCTTTTCATGGCACAGACAGAGAAAACATAATCCTGCTGACGTCTGAATTTGGGCTTTTAGCCTACAGAAAATAAAAATTCTATTCTTTAAAGCCACCCAATTGTGGTATTTTGTTATGGCACCATAAGAAACTAAGACAAGCTAGATTGGAATGATTTATTGCTGGGTCACCTTCTTGTCTAGATGACCAATTCATGTCACAGTTAACTTTTTCTGTTATCTAAACAGCTGGTTCCAGTCACTGGACCAAAAAATGACATGAAAGTGATTTTTTATGAAAAATGGCTCTGAAATACCAGGGCTTGTTCATTTATTTCCAGAGCTCTGGTGGCGTAGTGCCTAAGGCATTTGAGTGCTAACTAGAAAGCTGGCAGTTCAAACCCATCAGCCACTCCTCAGAAGGAAGACTGAGCAATCTACTTCTGTAGAGATACTGCCTCAGAAACCCAAGAAGGGGGTCGCTATGAGTCAAGTCAACTTGATGGCAATGAGTTTGGTTTTGTTTTTCCGTTCTTCATTACTTCAATTGCTGAAACAGTTGCCATACGTTTTTTTTTTTTTTTTAATAGAAAACTACAAGGGAGAAAGATGCTGTGTAAATTCCACGTGCCTTTAGAAAGTGGATCCAAACATTTCTGTTTTGGTCAGACTCTACATTGTGTCCCTAATCACCTTGCTAAGTGCCCAGAGACGAAAAGCCCTAAAGCTACCCCTAGGTTTTCCCCTCACCAGATTCTGCCCAGAAGGCAAAAAAGGAAGGTGGGAGGAGGCAGAGTTCACAGCAGCAGGCTATCTCAAAAACACAGGCAGCTGAAACTAAACCCTCAAAGGGATTGTGGTGGGTTCCTGACTTAGGATGGATTCTGTAGACAAGCAAAACCAGTGAAGCTTACATAGAGAGAGAAAGGGAATACCTCAAGGAAACAGCTCACACAGTTGTAGAAGCTGGCAAGCCCCAAATCCATGGATCAAACATCAAACTGGAGATTTCTCCTGACTCCCACAGCTGCAGGGGCTGATGAACCCAAGATTGGCAGGCAGTACAGTACACTAGTGTCTTCAGAGGTGATGAATCCAATATAGGCAGTTAAAATGGCAGATTGCTGGTTCACAGTCTATGAAGGCAATAATCCCAAGACTGGCAAGCAGTGTGACTGGCCATTGGTTCAAATCCAGGAACTGGAGATCAAAATCCATAGAATTTTCCCATGATATCCATATATATATATATATATATATGTATGTATGTATGTATATAGGCAACAGGCCACACCCCTAGGAAGTTCCCTTTCAATTGACTGGCAGCTCTTAGCACATCTCATCATGGAGGTAATTACATTATATCAGGTCTCATTGTGGAGAATGACTACATCATAACCAATAAACCACTGAGAATCATGAGCCAGCCAAGGGAACACACAATCTTAACTATCACAGTACTTATGAGAAGTCCACATTGAATGAAGGGACTTTAGATGCCTGAGTTTGATTCTCTGTCTCATCTCCTAGGAGTTGCATGACTTTCAACAAGTTATTTAAATTCTCCAAGCCTGCATTTTCTCACAAGAATGAAGGGAATGATAGTAGTACGCACCTCACAGAGATGATGTTTTATAAAGTATTTTGATGTTGTCACTTAAAGTTGTCACAACTCAGTGCTTGTGGCATAGCAAACACTCATGTAATAGTAGCTGTTGTTGTCATTATCATTAGGGGTCTGCACAGGCATCATGGAGGATTAATGGCATCATGTGCATTGACAGGTTCTGGGAAATTTCTCCATGTGTAGAGATTTTTCTGGTCAGTTCATTCTTAATGTTTTAAGTCCCTTACTGGAGAACTTTTCTGATTTCTTAAGAATTATCCTTTATTAAAAAATGCCACCTAACTCCTCTGGAAGTGACTTATAGTGCTGTCAACCCCCACCAATGAGTGTACTTTGTCCCATAACATGTCCCATTCTAGATGGAGAGTCCTGGGTTCTTCATGATACATGCACTTCACTGTTAAGTTGAGTGTGTTTGGTGAGGCAGAAATCTTATTATACTTATCAATGTATGAATATGAGGTAACATAGGGAAGAAAGGTCCAGTGACCTATTTCTGAAAAATCAGCCATGGAAAACCCTATGGAGCACAGTTACACGCTGACACACATGGGGTCAACATGGATTGTAGTCAGTTAGACATCAATTGGTTTGATGTAAGAATACTTACCTGTGGGCCAAACATGGAGCTTCAGGGACTCTATGATTTCTGTTGAATTAGATGCAAAATTGTGTTGGTTCATATGTGCATTTTAGGAGCCAGAAGATCCATCACTTATATTGGATTTTCAAAGGGCCCAATGATTAAATGGAGACAGCTACCTCTACCCAACTCTGCACAGCTTCTTTCTAGATAGTGGGCTTCCTGGGTTCTAGAGCTGCCTCAAGGTATATTCCACCTGGGAGGCAGAAAACAACTCTGGGAAGAGAGGTAAAGTGTTAATATCATTGATAGTCAAATAACCCCAAGAGCCCCAAGTGTTTTGGTGTGACTGTGTGCAAAGAACAGGGATAGGGACAGAGCCTAAGCCAAACCCTGCTGACTCACAATTTGCTTCTGGAAGCTGCCCTGGAGTGAACCCACAGATAAAATTTCTAAGAACCAGCGTATGAGGAAATATTTTCTCACTACACAAAGAGGAAGCCTTGGGGCACCCAGACCTGATGTGATCCTGGCATTGGGGCACTGAGTTCCAAGCCCAGAAGTTTCTCTGGTTTTTATACCAGTTCCTTCATCTGCAAATGAAAGGATTATAATTGTTGTTGTGTTGTGCCATCCAGTTGATTCTGACTCATAGTTACCCTATAGGACTGCCCTCATAGAGTTTCCTAGGCTGTAAATCTGTATAGGAGCAAATCAACAAGTCTTTTCTCCCATGGAGCCATGGGTGGGTTTGAACTGCCAACCTTTCATTCAGTTAACAGACAAGTGCTTTAAGCTTATGCCATTAGGGCTCCTTGGGATTGTACTAGAGGTTCCTTAGTGTTTCTTCCAACTCTAAAATGAAATAAATTTAATAACTTTTTAAATTTTCTTCCTTGAGAATTTCTCTTTGCACAAAAGGAAAGTTTATTGTTTTTCTTTGTTTACCCTGTGATTTATAATTTTCTTCCCAAGTTTATAACAGTCTGTTCTATCTTGCAATTGTCTTGACTTCTTCACCATTTAGAAGTTCTGTAACTACATCATTTTTTCCCTCTTTTTGGTTTGTAGTTGTCCTCATTTGCCAATTGATGTCTTTTGTCTTTGTCACCAGGGCTTCTTAATTTAGTATAAGTATGTTCAAAATATTGCATAGACTATAATTATACTATTTTGTCATACAAAATATTATTTAATTATTAAAAAAACATAAGAAAATGACAAAATTCATACTTGTCGATAATTACACTGAATATCAAGAGATTAAACACACCATTTAAGAGATGGAGAGTTGCAGACTGGGTAAGAAAACATAACCCATCAAAATGTTCCCTATAAGAGACACATTTTAGAGACAAAGACAAAAATAGACTAAAAATCAAAGGTTGGAAAAAGATATATCAAGCAAATGGCAATATTAAACAGCAGGAGTGGCAATATTAATTTCCGATAAAACTGACTTTAAGACAAAAACCACCAAAAAAGATGAGGAAGGACATTCTATGATGATTAAAGAATCAATTGAACAAGAGGACACAACCATAATAAATATCTATACACCCAGTGAAAGAGCTCCAAAATACATAAATCAGACTTTAACAGAATCGGAAAGACAAATAGATGACTCCACAGTCATAGTAGGAGACTTTAATACACCACTTTTAATCAAAGCTAGAATAACTGGAAAGAAACCCTACAAAGATGCAGAAGAGCTAAACAATACAATCCACCAACTTGACCTTGCAGACACCTACAGAGCACTTCACCCAACAACAGAACAATATACATCCTTTTCCAGGGCACATGGAACATCATCCAGGATAGACTATATGTTAGGACACAAAGCAAGGTTTGATAAATTTAAAAATGTGGAAATACTACAAAGCATCTTCTCAGTCACAATGCTATAAAATTACAAATCAACAATAGGAAGATCAATGGAAAAAGAGCAAACATATGGAAACTGAATAACATCCTCCTTGGAAATGAATGGGTAGTAAAAGAAATAAAAAAATGAAATTAAAAAATTCTTTGAATCAAATGAGAGTGAAAACACAACATGCCAAAATCTTTGGGATACAGCAAAAGCAATATCAGCGGCCAATTTATAGCAATAAATGTACACATCAAAAAATAAGAAAGAGCCAAAATAAACACCTTAACCCAACAAATCCAACAATTAGAAAAATAGCAATTAAAAAAAGCCTACAGTGACCAGAAGAAAAGAAATAATAAAGATTTGAGGAGAAATAAATGAAACAGAAAATAGAAAGACAATAGAAAAAAGAAATTTGGAACAAAGGTATTTGGCCAACTAATTTGAAGAGATTGATATTTGTGCCCATTCCAAAGGAAGATGATCCAATAGAATGTGGAAATTATCAAACAATATCATTAATATTACAGATAAGTAAAATTTTGCTGAAGATAATTCAAAAACGGTTGTAGTAGCACCAACCAAGAGGCACTTGTTTAAACAGAACAAGTGGATACTATGTGGTTTAAGATCAGGAAAGGTGTGCACCAGGGTTGTATCCTTTCACCATACTTATTCAATCTATATTCTGAGCAAATAATCCAAGAAGTTGGACTATATGAAGAAGAATTCAGCGTCAGGATCGAGGAAGACTCATTAATAACCTGCAGTATCCAGATGACATGCAACCTTGCTTGCTGAAAGTGAAGAAGACTTGAAGCACCTAATGATGAACATCAAAGACTCCAGCCTTCAATATGGATTACACTTCAACATAAAGAAAACAAAAATCCTCACAACTAGACCAATAGCCCACATCATGATAAATGAAGAAAAGACTGAAATTACCAAGGATTTCATTTACTTGGATCCACAATCAATGCCCATGGAAGGAGCCAGCAGTCAAGAAATCAAATGACATATTGCATTGGGCAAATCTGCTGCAAAACACCTCTTTAAAATGTTAATAGCAAAGATATCACTTTGAGGAGTAAAATGCACCTGATATAAGCCACGGTCTTTTCAATAGTCGCATATGCATGTGAAAGTTGGACAATGAATAAGGAAGACCAAAGAGGAATTGATGCCTTTGAATTATGATATTAACAAAGTATATTGAATTTACCATGGACTGCCAGAAGAAATAACATGTATGTCTTGGAAGGAGTACAGCTGCAATGTTCCTTAGAAGCAAGGAATTCATCTCACATATTTTGAACTTGTTATCAAGAGGGATCAGTTCTCAGAGAAGGACATCATGCTTGGTAAAGTGGAGTGTCAGTGAAAAGGGGGAAGACAATGAGATGGATTGACACAGTGGCTGCAACTATGGGCCCAAACATAGCAATAATAGTGAGGATGATGCAGGATTGAGCTGTTTTTTGTTCTGTTGTACATGCAGTTGCTATTAGTAGGAAATGACTCAACAGCAACTAACAACAACAATGTAGGTAGATACGTAATACATTTTGGAGTACTGTGTAATGTATTTCTGAAAGCACAACAAATTTTGCAATTCACTGACCCTCGGAAAATCAGTCAATTTAGATAAAAATATTCTGTCACAAACACATGAAAAAAAATGTGTGAATAATTTACATCAGGTACATATACTCCTCGGAGAGATCAATCATGGAAGAACAGAAGGGTAGTGTATGCACAGGGAGATCTCTCCGGGGGCAGGAGTGCATGGGAGGGAAGGACACAGGGAAGAAGTAACTTTGGGGAGGAAGTAGGAAGATAGCCGTTACATTGTGGAAAATTGCAGTCAATGCCATGAGACAAAGTGTGTATGAACTGCTGCATGGAAAATGAGATTGCTCTGTAAACTTGCACACAAATCACAATACAAATTTTAAAAAATATAATTGTGTGAGTAAAATGTATGTATATTTAAAATATTTATATGAAGGGAGCATGAAACACATTTTTTTTTTCATTTTGAATATAAATCAGTAGATTCAATTGTTTTATTAAAAGAAGTTATTTTTGAAAAGTATTACATAGTTTTCAGATTATTACAATAGGTAATGTTTTTGAAAATTCTTAAATCCCTTCCCAATGGTGCTAGAAATACTCTTTAAATGTACTATGATAGAAAATCAAAATGATTATGAAATAAAAGTAATTTGAGATGAATAATATAAGCAATGGGAGAAGAAGAATGCAGAACAAGATAAACCAAACCCACTGCCATCAAGCCAATTCTGACTCATAGAGACCTAATAGGATAGAATAGAGCTGCCCATAGGCTTTCCAAGGCTATCAATCTTTATGGGAGAAGACTGCCTTATCTTTCTCTCACAGAGCAGCTGGTGGTGTCTAACTGCTTACCTTTTGGTAAGCAGCCAAATGCTTTAACCACTATGCCACCAGATCTCCTAGAACAAGATAAGTTGAAGGACATGAGATCAGAAGAACTAGATGTGCAGGAGATTGTGGATAGAGTGGGAGAACAATATGAAACAAAACTCAAAATCATAAAAGACATGCCTTATCGATAAATTGCAAAGTAGTTACACCAAGAGCACTCACAGTCTTCCCAAGCTTATTGGTCTGATAGAGACTGGTAAAACCCCTGAGACTATGGCCCCTAGTTACCTTCAGGCTTGGAATTGAACTCACTTCTGTGGCTTCCAGACAAACAACAGACAGGCATAGAGGGAGGGCATTTGCACCAGGTAGATATAGTCCTTGTACGAATGATCATGGGAGAACAGAAGGGCGGTATTTGCACAGGAAGATAGCTCAGAGGGCAGGAATATATGGGAATGAGGGACAAACAAAATGTGTATGGATGGCTGTATGGAAAATGAATTTGCTCTGCAAACTTTCACCCAAATCACAATAATTTTAAAATAAACTGATAATTGAGGGAAATATGGATTAAGTGTCAAGAAATGAAATCTCCCAAGGGTTTTTAGATTCAGACTGAAGCATGCTTTTTAAAGACTTTCATCTATTTAGTAATTTTTTTGGAGGGGGGGCCTATATCTGTTCTTGTTCTGGCTCTCACTTCTTTTTTTTGCTTATTGAAATATCCCTTGTTTTTATTTTATTTTTTTTGTTTGTTTTTCATTCAACATCATGTGTACATTTAGTTTCACTCCACATTTACCATCCCCAACCCTAACACCATCTCTTCTCCTCCCTTCCCAGTAACACTCCCATGCCCCATGCCCCTCATAGCTATGCACTCCTGTGTATCCTGCATTTACTCCATGTGAATGTTGTACCTCTGGTGCTCCATGGTTGATTGCGCCAAGGGTTGTACTTCCATAGATTATGTGAGTGCATCACCCTGGGTTGAGTGGTCTCTGTGTATATCTTGTTTACTGCTGGGCTGAGAGCCAGCCCCTGAGAGTAAGTTTTATTCCAGGCCCAAAATGTATCTGAGGGCCATAATATTGGGGTCTTACCAGACTCCATCTGACCAGTAATTCTGGTCATTATTGTTTTTGAATTTTGTTCCACATTTTTCCTCCCACTGTATCCTGGATCTCCAGTTTTGATCTTTCCTGAGTGGTTGGTGGATCTCCAGTTTTGATCTTTCCTGAGTGGTTGGCGTTGGTAGCCAGAGACCATCTAGTTCTTGTGGCTTGAGGTCTATCATGTCCTAGGGCTAATTGCTTCCAAATGCTCTTGACTTTTTGCACTCTTCTTCATTTCCGATGATAGGAGATCATTAGCTGCATCTTAGATGGCTGCTTGAAAGCTTTTAAGATCCCAGTCACTACTCACCAATGTAGGATGAAGAACAAGACTTTTATGTATTTTGTTGTGCCAATTGAGCCTGGTGTCCCCCAGTACTATGGTTCTGAGTTGGTAGATCCATTGGATATCTCTCCCACAGTGTCTGGCTGTCTATGAGGGATTACTCTATGTCTGTCTTCTGTTGTTTCTACAGATTGCGAGTATTTTGTATCACTGGTATCTGCAAGATTAGCCTCAGCTGAATCTAACCTTGGTCTAGACTATAATTCTATTCATTGACCCCATCTGATCTTCTCAGATGTTTATGTGTTTATCTGTAGCCTGGTGTTTGGTGTTAATGGTAATGCAGTACTGTGGATATACTGGTTGGTATTATTGTATCTTATGTGCACAATTCGGTGTCTTCCATTTTCCTAATGTTATCATGGTGGTCACAGACTATATACCATCCCTCCCCTGGCCCACCTCAGCATGTGGCCCCCAACTAGCCCAAAATTATTCCCTCCCCTTCCATTCCTACCCCAGTAACCTACAAAGTGAGTTCCCTTTCTTAAGCAAACACTTCTTTGTCTTTTCACAGTAATGGGCTCATACAGTATTTGTCCTTCTGAGATTGATTTATTTCACTCAGCATAATGTCCCCCAATATTTAGTAATTTTTGAAAAATGATTTCAGTAAGCCATGTAATGGTGAATGCATGATGGTAATTGAAGGAACCAGCTCACCATTCTGGATATACCAGTCCTGTAATATCATAATTTATTTAATCATTTTGCTTGCTTTTTCCCTCCAAAATATATTTGCGATATTATGATGGTGTGTATGTGTGGGTGTGTGAACATGTAGTGATAGTGGTGGTAGTGCTGATGTGTGTGTGTGTTTGTGTATGTGTGTGTGCTGCAATAATGGAAGGGCTGATGGTGAATACCGCATAGCTGCTATAACTACCTGCAGGATATTCATCTTGATTTTTATTATATAAGTTAATAATTATAGCTAAGAATCACTTAGTCTTTCTTGTACTGAAATATTTAACAAGGAATAGAACTGTATTACTGTTTAATCTTTAATTCTACCTTCCTTTGGAAAAAAGCAATTAATTAAATGCCCAGTAGTTATTTATACTATTTCAAGGATCTTTTTCTTTTTGCTTGAAATAAGCTTATTTCTTACAGACCTAATTATGCAGGTATATTCCATGCATGCACATTTAAAGCTTGTAATTTGTTTCTTGGAAATGAATGTCCAACTACTGATGGAATTGTTATCCATATGTATCGCTTTAGCTAGGGGAAAAAGTAAACAGCAAATACTATCTCATCAATGGTCCTTTTCTTTTTATCTGACACAAAGATTATTCTACAGCCTAAAGTTACTTGTAATAGGCCCCTTTTCCTTTAACAAGGAGTTTCAGTAGCATGGTGGTTAATGCATTTGGCTGCTAACAAAAGGTTTGAACCCTCCAGAAGCTCAGCAGGAGAAAGATGAGGCAGTCTGCTTCCGTAATGTTTTAAAGCTTTGTAAACCCTACGGGACAGTTCTACTCTGTCCTATAAGGTTGCTATGAGTCAGAATTGACTCTGACAGTGGATGTGTTGTGGGTTTCTTTTAAGAACACCATCTTGTCACTTTGTTAGGTTGTTGATATATTATTCTTTGAGTGTTGCTGCCCCGGGTTTGTTTGGTTATTATGCAGTAGTCACTTGTGGTTTGAGGTCATTGTATTTTCAAAACCCTTCTTAATTACAGTTATTCAAATACCCATATAGCAGTTTCCTGGATATCTTATTATTCTCCAACTATGCGTAACATATCTGAGCTTAAATAAGTTGCATTACATGATGCTCCACAGAAAGGCCAATACATATCATTAGCAGAAGGTAGTGTTTGCGGAATACATTTTCCCAGTGTTTGGAAGTATGCAAAACTCTCTTCAGAAGGTCATTATTTGCACTCATAAAAGATGTGTTCTTTTACTAATTGTTCTGTAAAAAGAAAGCATTATGAACATTACATCTAGCAATAAGAGAAATTTTGTATCAGTCAAAAAGCCTGGTTTTTTTGTTTGTTTATTTGTTGTGGATTTTATTTTCCAGATGCAGAGAAAAACTCTTTGAATAGATGAAGGCAGGTTGAAGGAGCAGGAAAAATAGAGTGGAGGAATCTGGCAGCTGTCACAGCCTTAAGATTGGTAAGAATGATAAGGTTTAACCATTCTAAGTTAAAGAGGACTTTCATACATTGCTGGTTTAACTAGGACAGCTGCTTGAGAGACAACTTGAAGACGTTCATATTCTATCACTCAGCAACATTATTCCTAGGTATACGCCCTAGAGAATCTCTAGCTCATGTGCACAAGAAGATACATACCAGAGTGTTCATTACAGCATTGTTTAATAGCAAAAAGCAAAAGGGGTGTTGAAATTAAATATGAACAACACTGACACAGGTGAAGTTGCCTGAGTCAGAATTGACTCTATGGCAACTGTTTGTTTGTCTGTTTAAATGTAAGGAAGAGCCTAACTATCTGTTCCCAAAGGAGTTATCTTATCACACATTTTAATAAATATAACAAAATAATGATCACCTCCCCTCCTCTGCCCTCGGCCCTCCTTCTTTCCTCACTCTGTCAGAATTCACCCACCTTTCCCATGTAGCCTTTACCAGGTATACCAGTTATCCTTCTATTTGATACCATATCTTCTCAACTCCCCTTTCCACTGCTTTCCACCTTAGCCTCATGTAGCACTAATCTGCAAGTTATCAGTACAAGTTGCCAGGGAGTCCACCCAAACTCATGGGAACCTCATCTGTGTCAGAGTATAACTATGTTTGTTCCATAGAGTTTTCAATGGCCAATTTTTTGGAAGTAGATCAGCAGGCTTTCCTTCTGAGGTGTTTCTAGGCAAACTCGAACCTCCAATTTTCCAGTTAGTGACTGAACACATTAACATTTTATATCACCCAGAGACCACAGCACTACTTTAGTTGTCAGAGCCCCACTAGGCTGTCATCACCTTGGTGAGTGCACCCACCATTTCTCCATCTGGCTATTTTGTCCCAGTCTCTGCCAGCCTGACTCCTCCTCCTTCACTGTCCACTCAGAGGTGTATCCTCTCAGAGTTACTCACTTTGGGTTCTGAACTTCCTGAGCCTCCCTCCACTGTGTCACACTGTCCTGTGTTGCCAGTCTTTCATCTTCTCTGGACCTGCACTCTGTGAAAGCAGGAAGGACATCTGATACACTTGTCTATCCCAAAGTCTAATAATTACATGGAATATATAGAGGGTTTATAATAAACTGAACTGGACAGAGAAAAGATTTATAACCCAAATTATTTACAAATTGCTAAATAAAATCTTTGACCTTCAAAACAAAACTATCACCTGAAGTCTTCTTTGAACAAAAGCAACACAAAAAATTTATGTTAAGCCTTGAGCATTATGGCCTTTAAAAGAATTATCTATGTGAGATAAAATTGGCAATAGTAACTCAAAAGTTTATATAAGAAGCTTAGGAGACAGTGAGTTTAAGTCAATAATAGTGGAACAGTTTGGAGATTGATGGAGAGAATGTTTGCACAACTTGAAAAATGGAACCATTACCACTGAGTTCTACATATAGGAATTATGGAAATGGTGTATGACTCCATTTATTTTCACCAAATAAGATATATTTTTATTTTAGTGCATTGGTAAAATCCTTACTTAAGAGTGTTAGGGAGGGGAAGCCTTCAGCCAGTTGCTAACTGCATCCTCATTTTCTGTTGTCATCTTGGCTTTCCATCATCTTCTGGGATTTTCCACATCCTCACATTCCAACTACCATTTTTTCTTTTTTTCCTTGATGTGGTCCACCCTCTATACTCAATTGGACTGAAATAATCATTTTCTTATAACCAGGCTAATAAAAAAATTACAGAGTTTTTTTTTTTTTTTTTGTACAATTAACTTAATGAGTTGTTGTTGTTATTAGGACCCATCAACTTGGTTCTGATTCATAGTGACACTATGTACAACAGAACAAAACACGGCCAGGCCCTGCACTATCCTAACAATCATTGATATGTCATTGCAGCCACTGCATCAACCCATCTCACTGAGAGCCTTCCCCATTTATCCTGACTCTCTACTCTACCAAGAATGATATTCTTCTCCAGAGACTGGTCCCTTCTGACAATATGACAAAAGTAGAAGAGACAAAATCTGGTAATCTCATTTCTAACAACCATTCTGTCTGTACTTTCAAAAAGACAGATTTGATTGTTCTTGTAGCAAAAAAATCAAACCCACTGCCATCAAGTTGATTCTGACTCATAACGACCTGCACTGGGTTTCTGAGGCAGTAAATCTTTACAGAAGTAGATTGCCCAGTCTTACTTCTGTTTAGTGGCTGGTGGGTTTGAACCACTAACCTGGTTAGCAGTCAGATGCCTTATTCAATATTCTTCACCAATACCACAATTCCTTGTCCATTGTCCAGCTCTCACATGCCTATTAGGCTATTGAAATTACCATGGCTTGAGTCAGGTGCACCTTAGTCTTCAAGGTGATATCTTTGTTCTTTAACACTTTAAAGAGGTTTTTTGCACATTTCATGATAATAATTGACTTCGTCTTCTCGAGCTGCTCTTTGAAATCTTCTGTTCAGCTTTTTCATCTTTTCATTTCTTCCATTTGCTTTAGCTACTCTCCATACATTCCATTTAAAAATGGATACAGGAGTGTATTGATAGGGAACTTTCAGAAATGCAAGCTGGATTCAGAAGGGTATGTGGAGCAAGGGATATCATAGCTGATGTCAGATGGATCTTGGCTCAAAGCAAAGAATAGCAGAAAGATGTTTACTTGTGTTTTATTGACCTATGCAAAGGCATTAGATTATGTGAATCATATCAAATTGTGGATAACATTGAGGAGAATGAGGATTCCAGAACACGTGATTGTACTCATGAGGAACCTGTACATAGACCAAGAAGCTGTTGTTCAAACAGAACAAGGGGTTACTGAGTGGTTTAAAATCAGAAAAGAAGTGTGTCAGGGTTGTATCCTTTCACCATGCTTATTCAATCTGTATACTGAGAAATAATCTAAGAAGATGGAAGAAGAATGTGACATCAGGATTGGCAGAAGGCTCATTAAGAACCTGAGATACGCAGATAACACAACTTTGCTGGCTGAAGGTGAAGATGACTTAACACTTACTGATAAAGATTAAAGACTACAGTCTGCAGTATGGATTACATCTCAATATAAAGAAAACAAGAATCCTCACAACTGGACCAATAAGCAACATCATGATAAATGGAGAAAAGATTGAAATTGTCAAAGACTTCATGTCACTTGGATCTATAAGCAATGCAATGGAAGCAGCAGTCAAAACATCAAAAGATGTATTTTATTGGGCAAATCTGTTACAAAAGACTTCTTTCAAGTGCTGAAGAGCAAAGATATCTCCTTGAGGACTAAGGTGCACCAAACCAAAGTCATGGTATTTTCAATCACATATGCATGTGACAGCTGGACAATGAATAAAGAAGACTGAAAAAGAGTTGATGCTTTTGAGTTATGGTGTTGATGAGGAATAAATCTGTCCTGGAAGAAGCGCAGCTGGAATGCTCCTTGGAAGCAAGAATGGCCAGATTTCATCTCACCTACTTTGGTCATGTTGTTATAAGGGACCATTCTCTAGAGAAGGATGTCATGCTTGGTAAAGTAGAGGGTCAACAAAAAAGGAGAAGACCCTCAACAAGATGGATTGACACAGTAGCTGCATTGATGGGTTCAGGTATAGTAGGGATCATGAGGCTGGCATAGGACTGGGTAGTGTTTCATTCTGTTACACATAAAGTTGCTGTGAGTCAGAGACAACTCAATGGCACATAACAACAATAACAACTCTCAATTCAAGAGTAACTTTTAGAATCTCTTCTGGCATTCCTTTTGGTCTTTCCTGTCTTTCTGCTTTTTTTATGAACGATAATCTTGATGTCATACCACAACGCATCTGGTTTTCAGTCATGGGTATTAAGTGTATCACATCTATTCTTCAGATGGTCTCTAAATTCTGGTGGGATACAATCAAGATCATATTTTGGCTCTTGTGGACTTTTGAAATTTAGTTCAGCTTCACCTTAAACTTGCATATGAGGAATTGATGATCTTTTCCACCATCAACTCCTGGCCTTGTTTTGGCTGAAGATATTGAGTTTCTCTCTCACCTCTTTCCACAGATGTCATCGATCTGATTCCTGTGTATTCCCTCTGGTGAGGTCCATGTGTACAACTGCTGTTTATATTGTTGAAAAAAGGTATTTCCAATGAATAAGCCTTTGGTCTTGCAAAATTCTATCAGGAGATCTCTTGTGTTGTTTCTATCAGCAAGGCCATATTTTCCAACTACCAATGATTCTTCTTTGTTTTCAGCTTTCACATTCTAATCACCAGCAATAATTAATACATCTTGATAGCATGTTTGGACAATTTCAGACTTCAGAAGTTGGTAAAAAGTCTTTAATTTTTTCATCTTTGCCTTTAGTGGTTGGTGTGTAAATTTGAGTAATAGTAGTATCAACTGGTCTTCCTTTTAGGCATATGGACAACATCCTATCACTGACAGCATCATACTTCAGGACAGATCTTGAAATATTCTTTACGACAATTAATGAGACCCAATTCCTCTTCATTTTGTCATTCCCAGCATAGTAGACCATATTCAAAATGTAGACCTAATTCAAAATGGCCAAAACCAGTCCATTTCAGCTCACTATTGCCTAGGATAGGAGATCTGGTAGTGTAGTGCCTAAGGCACTTGACTGCTAACCAGAAGGCTGGCAGTTCAAACCCACCAGGCACTCCTCGGAAGGAAGGTTGAGCAATCTACTTCCATAGTGATATCGCCTTGGAAACCCAAGGAGGGGTCACTATAAGTTGGGTCCAACTCGATGGCACATAACAACAACAATAACAACAATGCCTAGGATATAGATCTTTATATGTTCTATCTCAGTTTTGACAATTTCCAATTTTCCTTGAGTCATATTTCGTACATTCCATATTCTGATTATTAATAAATATTTGCAGGTGGATTTTTTTTCCCATTTTTAAGTTATACTCTATCAGAAAATGAAAGTCCCAAGAGCTCTACTCCAACCACATCATTAAAATTCACTTTACTTTGAGGAGGGAGTTCTTCCCCAGTCATATTCTGAATGTCTTCTGACATGATGGGCTCATCTTCAGTTACTATATCACACAATGTTTCAGGGCTATTCATAATGTTATCCAGCAGTACATCAGACAGTGTTTTACTGCTATTCATAAGGTTTTCACTGCACAATTTTTTTCAGAAGTGGAAGACCCATCTTTCTTCCCAGTCTGTCTTAATATGGAAGCTCCACTCATACCTGTCCACTATGGGTGACCCTGGAGGTATTTGAAATGCCAATGGGATAGCCTGCAGCCTCATAACAAAACACACAGCACCACACAATGACAAACTGACAGACAAGTGATGGTGAAGCAGCATAAAGGAATTCAATAATTTTTATGAAGAGAGTGAGGCTATTTTTTCAATTATAACATCCATTTTTTTGAGTAAACATCACAGGCTAATGCTCCTCCTTAAATTTCAACCCAGCACAATACTTACCATCTACCCATTGATCTGTAAGTTTCTTCTTCTGTGATAGCTTATGTGTTACAGTGATACTGAAGCTATGCCATTGGTATTTCAAATACCAGCAGAGTCACCCATGGTGGACAGGTTTGAGCAGAGCTTCCATACTAAGACAGACTAAGAAGAAGGACACAGTCAAGTCCTCTTCTGAAAAATTAACCACTGAAAACCTTATGAATAACAGTGAAACGTTGTCTGATATAGTGCCAGAAGATGAGCCCCTCAGGTCAGAAGGCTCTCAAAATGTGTCAGAAGGCAGGAAAGAGCTGCCTCCTCTTGGTAGAGTCAACCTTAATGACGTAGATGGAGTAAGTCTTTTGGGACCTTCACTTGCTGATGGTCATGAATCAAAATGAGAATAAACAGCTGCAAACTTTAATTCATAATCAGAATGTGCACTGTATGAAGTATGAATCTAAGAAAATTAGAAGTTGTGAAAAATGAAATGAGGCATTAGTGAGCTGAAATGGACTGCTATTGGCCACATTGAATCATGGCACAATCATGTGGTCTATTATGCTGGGAATGACAAATTGAAGAGGAATTACACCACATTCATCTTCAAAAAGAACATTTCAAGATCTATCCTGAAGTACAATACTGTCAGTGATAGAATAACATCCACACACCTGAAAGGAAGACCAGATAATATGTCTATTTTTCAAATTCCAATCAGTAAAGCTAAGATTTTTTTACCAACTTCTATAGTCTGAAATTGATAATTACTAGTAATTAAAATGCAAAAGTTGGAAACAAAGAAGAAGCATCAGTAGTTAAAAAACATCCCCAGTGATATAAACTATCACTATCGCATGATAGAATTTATCAAGACCAATGACTTATTCATTGCAAATACATTTATTCAACAACAAAAACACTATACATGTGGACCTCATCAGATGGAATACATAGGAATCAAATCAACTGGATCTGTGGAAAGAGATGATGAAGAAGCTCAGTACCATCAGTCAGAACAAGATGGGGCTGACTGTGGAACAATCAGTTGCTCATATAAAAGTTTAAGTTGAAGCTGATGAAAATTAGAACAGCTCCATGAGGGCCAAAATATGACCCTGATTATATCCCACCTGAGTTTAGAAATTATTTGAAGAATAGACTTGTTGCATTGAACACCAACAACCAACAACTAGACAAGTTGTGGGATGACATCAGGATATCATTCAGAAGAAAATAAAAGGTCATTAAAAAGACAGGAAAGAAAGAAAAGACCAAAATGAATTTCAGAAGAGACTCTGAAACTTGCTCTGGAATAAAGAGTAGTGAAAGCAAATGAGCAGTCAGCCACAGGGATCCAAGTGAGGAGAGGAACTCAGGCATGCCCAAAGCAGCAGGGCAGGACAGCGGGAGAAAGGGGATTAAAAGGCTTAGGAATCTGGACAGAGGAGGAGTCAGCCGCAGGGACCCAGGTAAGGATGGTACGAGAGGTTTCCAACAGGGAGGTAAACTTGTCTGTCGGTTTGTCCTACAGTGGTGACATGTTGATGTGAGTTTTGAGGCTGAGCCACTGGTGTTTCTAACCCAGCAGGATGCACATGGTGCACAGGTATCATCCCAGCTTACAGACTGAGACAGACTAGGAAGAAGGAAGAGGCC
>NW_006921599.1:4936959-4941690 GCF_000298275.1 Orycteropus afer afer
AGAGAACTTTCAGAGGTGCAAGCTGGATTCAGAAGAGGACATGGAATAAGGGATATCATAGCTGTTGTCAGGTGGATCTTGGCTCAAGGCAAAGAATATTAGAAAGATGTCTACTTGTGTTTTATTGACTATGCAAAGGCATTTGATTGTGTGAATCATGACAAATTATGGATAACATTGAGAAGAATGGGAATTGCCGACCACTTGATTGTACTCATGAGGAATCTGTACCGTGACCAGGAGGCTGCTGTTCGAACAGAACAAGGGGACACTACACGGTTTAAAATCAGGAAGGAAGTGCGTCAGGGTTGTATCCTTTTCCCATACTTATTCAATCTATATGCTGAGCAAATAATCCGAGAAGCTGGACTATATGAAGAAAAATGTGGCATCAGGATTGGAGGAAGAATCAGTAACAACCTGAGACACATAGATGATACAATTTTGCTTGCTGAAAGTGAGGATGACTTGAGGCACTTACTGATGAAGGTTGAAGAACAGTTTGCAGTATGGATTACGTCTCCATATAAAGAAAACAAAAATCCTCACAACTGGACCAATGAGCAGCATCACAATAAATGGAGAGAAGATTGAGGTTGTCAAAGAACTCACATTGCTTGGTTCCACAATCAATGCCAATGAAGCAGCAATCAGGACATTAGATGATGTGTAGCATTGGGAAAGTCAACCATGAAGGAACTATTTCAAGTGCTGAGGAGCAAGGATGTCTCCTTGAGGACTAAGGTGCGCCTGACAGAAGCCATGATATTTCCAATCACTTTGTACGCATGTGAGAGCTGGACAATGAATAAGGAAGACCAAAGAAGAGTTGATGCTTTTGAGTTGTGATGCAGCAAAGAATGCTGAAAGTTCCATGGACTGCTAAAAGAACTAACATATCTGTCCTGGAGAAAGTGCACCCGAAATGCTCCTTGGAAGCGAGAATGGCCAGACTTCATCTCACCTATTTTGGTCATGTTATCAGAAGGGACCATTCCTTGGAGAAGGATGTCATGTTTGGTAGGGTGGAGGGTCGACAAAAGAGGGAGAGGCCTTCAACGAGATGGATTGACACAGTGGCTGTGATGATGGGCTCAAGTATAGCAGGGATTGTGGAGCTGGCACAGGATCAGGCAGTGTTTCATTCTGCTGTGCATGGGGTCGCTATGAGTTGGAAACCACTCGATGGCACCTAACAACAACAAAGCAAATGGAAGAAATGATGAACTAAAAGAGCTGAATAGAAGATTTCAAAGAGCAGCTTAGGAAGACAAAGTAAAGTATATAATGAAGTGTGCAAAGACCTGGAATTAGAAAATTAGTTTTTTTCAAGCAGAAAAAAACTGGAGAAGAAATTGAAGTCTCAAATTGCAATATTGAAGAATTCTATAGGAAGGAAGTTTGGGCAATCCTACTTCCGTAGTGATACTGCCTCGGAAACCCAAGGAGGGGTCGCTATGAGTCAGGGCTGACTCGACGGCACATAACAACAACAACATGGGCAAAATATTAAATGATGTAGGAAGCATCAAAAGAAGATGTAAGGACTACACAGAGTCACTGTACCAAAAAGACTTAGTCAATGTGGACCAAAAAGAATTAGTCAATGTGGCATATGATCAAGGAGCAATGGTATTGAAGGAGGAGTTGAAGCTGCACTGAAGGAATTGGTGGAAAGCAAGGCTCTAGGAACTGATGGACTGCCCACCAAGATGTTTCAATAAACATATAGCACTAGAGGCATTTATTCGTCTATGCCGAGTAATTTGGTAGACAGGTATCTGGCCAACTGACTAGAAGAGATCCATATTTATACCCATTCCAAAGACAGGTGATCCAATAGAATCTGGAAATTATTAAACAATATCAGTAGTATTACACACAAGTAAAATCTTGCTGAAGATAATTCAAAAATGGTTGTGGCAGTATATTGACAGGGAACTTCCAGAAATGCAAGCTGGATTCAGAAGAGGGATATCAATGCTGATGTCAGACGGATCTTGACTGAAAGCAAAGAATACCAGAAAGATATTTACTTGTGACTATGCAAAGATATTTGACTGTGTGGATCATAACAAATTATGGATAACCTCGTGAAGAATGGGAATTCCAAAACACTTAATTGTACTCATAAGGAACCTATACATAGACCAAGAGATTGTCATTTAAACAGAATAAGAGATATTGCATATTTCAATATCAGGAAAGGTGTGTGTCCAGGTTGTAACCTTTCATCATACTTGATCAATCTGTATGCTGAGCAAATAATCCAAGAAGCTGGACTATGTGAAGAAGAACATGGCATTTAGGCTTGAAGGAAGACTCATTAACAACCTCCAATATGCAGATGACAGAACCTTGCTTGCTGAAAGTGAAAATGGCTTGAAGCACTTACTGATGAAGATTATAGACTACAGTCTGAAATATGGATTACATCTCAATATAAAGAAAACAAAAATCCTCACAACTGCACCAATGAGCAGCATCACAATAAATGGAAAAAAGATCGAAATTGTCAAAGATTTCATTTTACTAAGGTTCACAGTCAAAATCCATGGAAGCAGCAGTCAAGAAATCAGACATTGTATTGCACTGGACGAATGTGCTGCAAAAGACCTCTTTAAAGTATTGGAGAGCAAAGCCAGGGTATTTTCAATAGCTTCATATGCATGTGGAAGTTGGACAATGGATATGGAAGGCAAAAGAGGAGTTGGTGCCTTTGCATTGTGATGTTGTCAAAGAATACTGAAAATACCATGGACTGTTATGGTGGCGTAGTGCCTAAGTCATTTGACTGCTAAGCAGAAGCCTGGTAGTTCAAAGCCACCAGCCACTCCTGAGCCACTCCTCAGAAGGAAAGTTGGGTAATCTACTTTTGTAGTGATACTGCCTCAGAAATCCAAGGAGGGCTGTTATGAGTCAGATCCACTTGATGGCATTGGGTGGTGTGGTGGTGCCTAAAAAAACAAACAAATCTGTCCTAGAAGAAGTGCAGCCAGAATGCTCCTTGGAAGTGAGAATGGCCAGACTTCATCTCACCCACTTTGGTCATGTTGTCAGAAGGGACCATTCCCTGGAGAAGGATATCATGATTGGTAAAGTGGAGGGTCAGTGAAAAAGGGTAAGACCCTCAACAAGATGGAATGACACAGTTGCTGCAATGATGAGCTTAAGTATACCAAGGATTATGAGGTTGGCACAGGACAAGGCAGTGTTTTGTTCTGTTGTACATACGGTCACTGTGTGTCGAAGCTGACTTGACAGCACCTAAGAACAACAACATGCTGCTTCAGGTATATAGTCCAAATTTGAGTATTATTGTTTTTAGCTGGTATGGTGTCAACCCTGCCTCATGGCAGCCCCAAGTATATAGGACTGGACCATTGTGATCTATAGCATTTTTATTAGCTGATTTTTTGGAAGTAAATAATCAGGCTTTTCTTGCTTGTCAATCTTAGTCTGGAAGCTATACTGAAACCTATGCAGCATGATTGTTGTTGCTATGTGCCATCAAGTTGTCTCCAACTCATAGCGACCCCTCCTTGGGTTTCCGAGGCAGTATCACTACAGAAGTAGATTGCTCAACCTTCCTTCCAAGGAGTGGCTCCCATAGCAATGCACAATTCTCCACTGATAGACGAGTGGTGACTGCATAGGAGGTACTTTAGCTGGGAATCAAACCTGGATCCCTTCCATGGAAAATGATAATTTTACCACCGAACCTGGAATTTTGTTCTTTAATCCTTTCCAGGTGTATATGTTGGGGTATATACCCTTACAAACACCTAGACTAAAGTAACCTGTGTAGTCCCACATTGGAATATCTGATCAGCTGGTAGACCTTATCCTCATCCTGGTTGCATTGCTGTGTCTATTACCAAGAAATCTCTTTAGTAATGGAAAGATATACATGGAGTGAGACAGTAGAATACATTCAGTATACCCACTGTTCAGAAATCATACATAAATCAGACATAGGAAAGGAAGGTTGCATCGGTACCACCAAGATGATATACCTAAACTCACATCCTGCAGGCTGCATGGCGTCCCATTGACCATGCTTCCCATGCTTGTGCGCAGGCCATAAAAGTGAGCTCACTGTGGGACCAGGAGGAAATATGCAGCATATGTGTGTACGGGGATTAAAAAATAAAATTGACAGTTCTGGCAAGATGGCGGACTAGGCAGAAGAACTGCACAGACCCTCTTCAACAAAGAAAAGGGAAACCAATTAACACATACACAGAAGATAATCTTGGACCCCTGAGCCTTGAAGGGAAGGATACAAAAATGGACTAAACCCCAACTAGCAGAAGAATTTGCGTGAAAATAACAAAAAAGGAGACAAACGGAGCTGTGGTCTGGCAGCAACCTGAGCGACCCTGACGGCACAGACGACACAGACGGCTTGGAGATTCCCGAGTGGTGGTAGGACCTAAGAATTAACCTAAAAATCACCCTGCTACCCAGGGACTGCACGAAAGACTGTGCACAGTGGCTGGGGAACAAACGGAGAAGGTGAAGAAAAAGATGGGCTGAGCTGTGGACTTTTGAAGGTCCAGAGGGCACCGCCATTTTGAAGGTTTAAAAAGCAGCTTGACTATTTTGGATATTCAAAGAGACAGTGCTCTCACAGATTTCTGGGGCTTAAGAACACGTTCTGCTTTCCAGCAACCCCAAGGACGCTTGGGGCCTGCAAGATTGAAAAGGTACGACATTCTTCTTGTTACT
>NW_006921599.1:4945287-4950622 GCF_000298275.1 Orycteropus afer afer
CGAGTCGGCCCTGACTCATAGCGACCCCTCCTTGGGTTTCCAAGGCAGTATCACTACGGAAGTAGGATTGCCCAACCTTCCTTCCGAGGAGTGGCGGTGATGGAATAGAGAATAAAAAAAAAAAAAAAAAAACGAGAGTCTGTTGAATGTGTGAGTGGAAGAAGCACTAGAAAATATAGGAACAAAGAGAACACAGTTTTCCAAGTTGATCTGTGCCAGCCCTGAGATGGAGTGGCTAGGGCCTAGTTATTGTCAAAAGAGGAGTAAAATTACCAAGGACAGTATTGACTGAAAGGGTAGAGCGGCTCTTCATGCACCAGGGTTGCAATTCCTAGCTGAAGTGGCTTTTTGTACCTAAGGGATGTTCCAAGATCAGTATTCTTATTTAAAAATGTCCATGATTACTGAGGTCTTTGTATTACAGAAATTATATTAGGGACATTTAGTACTTTTCTTAACATAATAATTAAATCTAAGCCTAATAATACTTCTAAAGGGTTTTTTATATCTAGAAGTAAATCTTTAAAATAAAAGGAATTTTTTTTTCAACTTCAATTTTAAAATCAAAATGGACAAATGTGATCATTAACTGTGAAGACATAAAGAAAGAGCAATGTTCCAAATCTAAAGAAAACACATTAATTCTTACCTGATTATGTTAGAATACACACATACTTAGTAATTTCCTTCTACAACAAAATGAGTTCAGTTTTGATGTCTACAGAGTTATAATAAAAAGTCAGCTACACACCTGCAGCAGGGCTGCCCTCCTGCAAATGCCAATTACTTTCATCACACACTCATAATCCAGATGCATTAGTCATTGTAACTGACCAAGGGACAACTTCCCGCTGGGAAAAGGCCCAGATACTTCTACAAGAGAATACGTAGCTCTTAAGTATGCTTCACATCACAGTTCACATTCAACATTAGACCTACCTGTCACAAAGAAACTTTTTTTTTACTTGTACAGCTATGACTTCCCACTGAGCAAAGGCTCAGACACTTCCATAAGAGGAGACACAACTGTGAAGTGTGCTAGTATCACAATTCACACTCAACATTTGACTAACCTGTCACAGAGAAACTTTATTTTTAATTGTTTAGATACCACAATAAAAAAGAAATATATCTATCCACACCCATGTTAAAATCATTGCTATTCACAATAGCAAAGAGATGGAAACAACCTAAGTGCCCATCAACAGAGGAATGGATAAATAAACTGTGGTACATACACAATGGAATATTATGCAACACTAAAGAATAATGTAGAATCTGCAAAACATCACATAACATAGATGAATTTGGAGGATATTATGCTGAGTGAAATAAGTCAATCACGGGACAAATATTCTACTAATCCACTATTGTAAAAAGTCAAGGAAAATTTCCATATGGAAGGAAACTTTCTTGTTCGTTACCATGGATGGGAAGGAAGGGGAGAGAAAATTGCTAGATCATTAAGAAAAAAAATATATATATATACACGTATATATATATATATATATATATGCACACGTACACACACACACACACACACACACATATATATATAGAGAGAGAGAGAGAGAGAGAAAGATTATTAGTGGTTACCAGGGGTAGAGGGAAAGAGGAAGCTTTTGTTTCCATGGCATTGAGTTTATGTTAATGGTGGTAGAATATTTTGGGAAAGGATAGTAATAACAGTAGCACGACATGAGAGAAATGTCATGCATGTCCCTGAGCTGTAAACATGGAAGTTGTTATGTTGGAGAATGTTTGGTGTGGATGTTTTCACCACAATAAAAGTTAAAAAAAAAAAAAAGCAATATATATGAGTATGGAGGGATGATGCATGTTATCCATGAACAAGGGCAAAACATATAGTTTTGCCCTTTGCATGCTACTAAGACTTCAAGAGAATAAACCGTATTTTCCCCTAGAACCATTGTGCTCATATCATACAAGTGTACATATCACAGTACTGACAGTACTGTGAACTAGATTACCATCCTCCTCCCTCCCCACACATGCTATCACTCTCTTCCAGGCTTGGATAGTGATCACAAGGGCACTGATAGATCTTATTTACACTTTTATACTTAATTGTTGGTGGACACTCAGAAAGAGATATTTATCCACATTTATTGTTTATTTGACCAGCTACATGCAACTGCTTTTCTATGACAAGTTCTGAGCAATGAATCAAAACTGCCTGTTTCCCAATGTGAATCATGTCCCCAGGTAGCCAGTGTGTCACACATTCTGCCATGGCTTGGACCATTCCTACATTTCTTTTTGTATTCCCAGAGGGTGTAGATATTTTGAAACATAATGTTGCTCCTTATGGAATAAATATGAGATAAATTCAACTCAGGAAACTTATTCAACCTCTGAACATTTGCCTAAGTAGACTATCCATTTGCATGCAGCTTCAGCCGCATGTTTCTTTTTTAATATTTGTAAAAGTAATATTAAGAGTCACTGTTGATAAGTAGAAGCTCTGGTGGTGCTATGGTTAAAGCATCAGGCTGCTAATCAAAAGATTGGCAGTTCAAACCCATTAGCCACTCTGTGGGAGAAAGATGAGTCTATCTGCTTCCATAAAGATTTACAGCCTTGAAATCCTATCGGGCAGTTCTATTCTGTCCTGTAGAGTTGGTATGAGTTGGAACCAACTCAGTGGTAGTGGGTTTGGTTTTTTTGGTTTATTAGTAAGTTTTGTTCACAAAGAAAAATATTCCAATATAACTATACATAAAATCCTGTTGGGGTGTAAACCAAGAAATAAGACAGAAAGAGACAAATTATCCAATGGTTCTCAAAGTCTGGTCTGTCAAGACCCCCACAACCTTTGGTGGGACCACAAGGTCAAAGCTCTGTTGGTAATCATATGAAGATGTTATTTGCTTTTTTAAATTTCATTCTCACTAATGTACAGTGGTATTTTCCAAAACCCATATAACAAGTGGTAATGCAAAAGACTGAACAGATAAAATGAAGAAACAGATATAAGAATCTAGCTGTCTTACCTGAAAGAGCGAGTAGTTGGACCTGTGGGCTCAAAACTGGTGGCAGGAGATGTCAAGCTCAATTGGCATAACATACTACACAAAAACATTGTTCTACATCCTGCTTTGGTGAGTAGTGACTGGGGTCTTAAAAGTTTGCAAGTGGCCATATAGATCCAACAATTGGTCTCTCCTCATCCAGAGCGAAAAAGAATGAAGAATACCAAACATGCATGGAAAAAATTAGTCCAAGGGACTAGTAGATCATGTGATCCTCAGCCTATAAGACCATGAGACCAGAAGAACTAGATGGTGCCTGGCTACCACTGTCAACCACTCAAGGTGGGGCAGATTGGTACAGGAGATCCTGGACAGATTGGGAAAATAATGTGGAACAAAACTCAAAATCATTAAAAAAAAAAAAAAAAAGACCAGGTTTATTGGTCTGATAGAGCTGGGTGAGACCCCTGAGACTATGGCCCCTAGTTACTTTTCAGGTCTGGAACTGAACTCACTTCTGTGGCTTACAGCCAAACAATAGACAGGCATATAGGGTGAACATTTATACCAGGTAGATATACTCCTTAGAGCCATCAATCATGGGAGAAAAGGAGGGCAGTGTTTGCACAAAGACATAGCTGGGGCGGGGGTGAGGTGGGGGGTGAACAGGAATGCATAGGAAAGAAGGACACAGGGAAGAGGTAACTACAGGGAGAAAGTGGGAAAAGAGCTGTTACATTGTGGGGAATTGCGGTTGATGTCATGGAACAAAATATGTATGAACTGCTGTACGGAAAATGAATTTGCTCTGTAAATTTTTACCCCCAAAAAAAGAGAATACAAAGAAATATATGGTGGAGGGCAATTCTCTTGAGCCAGACATTAAAAAGATTTGTGACAGTATAAAATAATGGCATTCTCCTCACTTAATATCTTTAGGCAAATACACTTATTTTTCATAAAAATGTCAGTCATGTTAATGTAATGGTTTGTTTTTGTTGTACATGAATTAACAAATATTTTTAAAATTGCTTATTTTCATTTCTAATATAGTAAATATTGATAGATATAGCCAGTGTACAGAAAGGCTCTTTTGGAGTTTTCGATCTTTTTTTAAGAGCACAAGATTCCTAAGACCAAAAATTTGAAGATTGCTGAATGTACACATATGAATGGGTGCATTACTATCAATTGGAAACATTCTTTCCAAAAAGCATTTTTTTCAAAACAATGTTTGAGAAAGATATGGCCCATGACTGGAGGGGAGTTTTCCATATAGAAGCCTATTAATTTGCTATCAGTTGGCTGCATCTGGACTTGTTTCCACCCAACCTTATCTTCAACATTCTTTTTACCTCCCTTTTGGCAAACAAGGTTGAAGTGGGGTTGGGGGCCTTCAGGCTCAACAACATGTTGGAGAAGGACTGCCTGGGTCTAGGTGTCAAACCTTGAGCAGTTTAAGCAACTGCCTCCAAATATTTTCCTTCAGTGGCCCCATCTTCTTCACCTGCTTGTCCAAAATGCATAATATTTGCCTTCTCCTTGAAGTAAGCAAGCCATTCCAAAATACACACCTCATTTCTGATCGCATCAGAATTACCTAGGACTATTTTTTAACTATAAATGTTCCCAGGCCCCACCTCAGACATAAGGAATCAGTATGTACCGGGCTTAGTGGAAGGTCCCCTCCAAAAGGTACACTTCTCCAGAAAGCCACTGTGAAAATACAGGTTACTTGGAAAAGAAAGGAGAGGCTCTAAGTGCGTCTGCTACACAGTAGCAGAGATTAGCCAATCTATGCCTTAAAATATGGCTTCAAACAATTACCTGTAAATTCAAGGAGGCCAAGCACACAGGACCCCATACAAAGACAAGAGGGCCAGGTGCTATCTTAAGAGAGTCTTTTAGTTGGGAATGGTGACTGGAGACTGGTGGAGGAAAAGAGAAAAGTAAGGGAAACAGAGTGGGGGAAATACCATGTTAAGAGGGAGGTTCCAGGTGTCAGGGCCAGCAAATGTTGAACAATCAACATTTCCCACCCACAATTTTGCTGAGAGCCAGCCCTAGCTGTGTAGTCAGAAGACCCAATGCTGACTTTGTAAGCACCCAAAGTCCAGTTCTGATGAGGCTTCTCTGAGAACATAAACAGAGAAGAAAGATCATGTAAATAAGCATTAAAATGAGCATGGAAAGAATCAGTTAGAAGATCTAAAGTCAACTACATTTTCACCTGTAGAGTGTATTTGAAGAAGGAAACCCTGGATCTGTATATTCTCCTGGCCTCATGATACAGGAAACAATAAGACATTGGAAGAAGGATCTGGCCTGGTTATGCCACCATC
>NW_006921599.1:4950838-4965497 GCF_000298275.1 Orycteropus afer afer
TGCCTTAGGCACCATGCTACCAGAGCTTCCTGTGAATTAAAGTAGCTGTTACTAATTGCTGTCAAATCAGCTCCAATTCATGAGTAACAGAATGAAACATTGTTGGTCCAGCCCTGTACCCGACAATATTTTGTTGTGATACACAAGGTTTTCCTTTCCTAATTTTTGTAAGAAGATCACCAGCCCTTTCTTCCTACTCTGTCTTAGTCTGGAAGATCTGCTAAAACCTATCCACGAAGGTTGACCTGACTGATATTTGAAACATCGGTGACATATCTTCCATCACAGCAACACACAAATCACAACAGTACAACAAATTGACAGATGGGTGATGGCAATTAGAATTAGTGGAGCTTTAATGCAAAATAGGGAGCTCTGGTAGCATAGTGGCTAAGACACTTGACTGCTAACCAGAGGGCTGGCGGTTCAAACCCACCAGCCACTCCTCGGAAGGAAGATGGGGCAATCTACTTCCGTAGTGATACTGCTTCGGAAACCCAAGGAGGGGTCGCTATGAGTCGGGTTCGACTCGACGGCAAACAACAGCAACAACAACAATACAAAATAGTTTAAGACATAGCCTGAAACTAAATCCTAACCCTCTCCCAATCTTTTGAATTATCCTCAATTGCAAATTGCTTTCAAAGATGTTTTTTTACAAAGATATTTTTTGCTGGTATCTCTTTCCTTGGTCCCTTCTGCTCCTGAGGACCCAGTGGACATTTAGGTCATTTACATATTGATGATTTTTTCAAGTGCTACTGTTACATTTAACTAAAGAGCTAATGAATCTAGGGAAGGTGGTGAACAGTGTAAAATCTGCTCTATTGGGATGATTTTTGGTTGCCAGAATACTAACTTTCAACTTTCACTTATTTTTATTGCACAAACAAGATTGGACCGCTCTAGCAAGTCTTAACCAGGTTTTGCAACACAATTACAAGTTGAAATCTGTATGGCAAAGAACACTATGTGTACCATGTGCAGCTTTGATTATAACAAGCAGAGGTAGCAGAAACTCAATTTAGCCCAGGCCGTAGTGCTTTTATAAAACTTCATGCTCTCTTTGCCTTAACCTTTCCCATTTCCAAGATAAAACAGGAAAAGAAAAAGAAGCATATTTACCTTGTACAGAGCTTTCAGAAAATCGCCTGCAGATTATAGAATGTCTAATGGGATGAACAATTCCTTTCTCACTACTGCATGCTGGGAAGGAACGCCACTGCTCATTTTTTGCAAGATATAAGATGCTTTCAACTATGTCAGGTCCATTTAGTGCATGACCTTTCCAGTGCCATTAGCATTAGATATTCTGAAAGCATTCTGAGATATCTTCAATAAACAGTATTTTTCCCCTCTCTAAATCAATCCTTTCTAAACCTTTCATGTTTGTAAGACATCACAAGTTCCATAAACGTATGCAACATCAGTGATCCAGTTGGTTCATGTTAGACTGGAGGTTTTTTGTTTTGTTTTGTTTTGTTTTGTTTTCTCTTCACAGATATATCAAAGGCTGTTTCAGAGGGTGGGTACTCATAAAATAGCAAATGGAAGGATGGGCACCAATGCCCTGTACTTACTAACCTAACTTATCTGATGAGCAGATGAAATCTTTCAGGTTATTAGAGAGCCCTTCCTAAATTTCACATCATATGCTCAAGGCAGGTGAAGTCCTCAGTATGACAGGGGTTCCACCCTCTCTCTGATGTGGGGAGAGTAGAATAGAATCCTGGAGCACATGAATGGACTGCACTACACACCTGCTCACACCATGGTCACTGTGGTACAGTCTCCACTGAAACTTGGGAATCACTCTAGCATTACTTAAGGAGTTCTGGTGGCACTGTGCCTAAGGCACCTGGTTGCTAACCAGAGGTCAGTGGTTCAAACCCACCAGCTGCCCTGTGAGAGAAAGATGAGGCAATCTACTTCTGTAAAGATTTACAGCCTTGAAAATCCTACAGGGGTCATTAGGAGTCAGAATCAACTCAATGGCAGTGGGTTTGGTTTTTCTGGTTTCCAGCATTAGTTACATGGTTTTGTTTTTTTGTTTGTTTGTTTTCAGATATTTAACACCTAATATTGTTTTCTCTGAAATTTTAGGGTTTTTTTTATTCTTTATTTATATTTTTATTTCATATTTTATTATTTTTTCAGTTAGGCATCAGTTCACTCATTCACTTAACTATCACCTATTGACTACCTACTCGACCATGATATGAAAATTCTATTCATTTCTTAACAATGAAAGGATCTGTTGGATTCATGTGGGATTCTAGACCTTAAACTTATATATAGGTACGTGTTTACTTATTTTTTGCATATTTATTTAGTTGTCTACTTATGAATCATAACTTGTGTGAGGACAGAGGTTATGTTTTACTCATCTTTGTATCTCCATATCTGTATAATACAGATCTAGCAGGTGTTCAATAAGTGATAAAATAAAGTTAAATAAATCATATCAGCTTCCATAAAGGAAATGAGGCAAATTATATTTAAAACAGATACCCCATTAACATAAATTGCAAAGTGTCAGAAAAAAATCTTACCAAAGAAATCTGGAAGGGCATTAACACACAGTTAATACAAATTAAGCTGTAATTAGATGCTGAGTTTCCAGATTTGTTGTTATTGTTAGTTACCCTCTGGTCAGCAAGGCAATGCCATGTACTATAGGATGCCAGGTTCTGCACCAACTTCACAATTATTGACATGCTCAAGTTCACTGTTACAGACACTGTGTATTTTGAGTCCCTACCAACCCAGAGAACTAATCTTCCAGTATTATATTCAACAATATTCTGTTGTGATCCATAGGATTATCATTGGCTAAATTTTGAAAGTGGATGGCCAGGCCTTTCTTCCTCATATGTCTTAGTCTGGAAGCTCCACTGAAAACTGTGTGCCATGGATGATCCTGCTGGTAGTTGAATTACTGATGCAATAGCTGCCAGCATCACAGCAACATGCAAGCCATGAGAGTATGTAAAACAGAGATGAATGGTGAGAGTTTCCTGATAGGCAGAGTGAAAAGAAAATTTTCCAAGGTATATTGGAAATAAATATTGTAGATTCAGAGACATTGGGTCTGGATTTTAATTAATTTTTGCTATTAAAAACATTATATTATTACTTTATTACATTACAGGACTTTCTCAAAGAATTATACATTTTTCTCAAGATAATACTAATTAAAAAGTCAAATTATTTCCTGTGTTTAAGTTCACCAGGTACTTCTAGAAAATGGGAAACATATCAATTAACTTTATAAAGAAATAAAAATTGATGTTTTTTGGGTGAAAATTCCTTAGCCTTTTCATGTAGAAATGCTCAGATTATTATCTTACTACTTGACATTATAAACTCTGCACATAAAAGGTGCCCAGAGCAAACCAAAGCCAACCCTATATCCCTACATACTTAAGAATGATATCAGGATACTTAGAAGTGGTCAGATAGACTAGTTCCTAGAATAGACATGGATAGTATTGCTATTGTTGTTAGCTGCCATCAAGTTGGCATCTGACTCACGATGTTGCCCTGCACAATAGAATGAAACACTGCCTGGTCCTACACCATCCTCGTGAACAGTTGTCGACTGGAATATTGTGATCCACAGGGTTTTCACTGAGTGATTTTCTGAAGTTGATCACCAGAACTTTGTTTCTATGCTGCCTTGGTCTGGAACCTCCACTGCAACTTTTTCAGCAGCATTGCAGCATGCAATTCCCTACTGACAATTGGTGGCTGCACATGAGGTGTTTTGGCCAGGAAATGACCCACTTCTCCTGCAGAACTCTACCTCTGAGCTGTCACTGCCTCAGACTTGGTCATTATGTGTGAGAAATCCTCCAGAGGTGGTGCTATAGAGGAATTCCTGAGTAAGTAGAGCCATTGATGAACACTCAAATAATGAAAATATCTAAACATTTCAATTAAAGAGCTCTGACTGCCAACTGAACATTGAGAGTAGAGTTGTTTTTCTTATTTCTTTGGACCTCTTCAAACCATGCTTAGACTCAGAGACCTGGGCCCTGAGATCTCCTTTCATCATTTGCAGATTGATGCTAGGGAGGCCATTAACCCTCTCTAGCAGGTCCAACTCGACGGCAAATAACAGCAACACAAGCCTTTTCCTTCACCTGGAAAATGACAATGATAAAATAATAATGCCTACCTCATAAGATTAATGTAGGAATCAACACAAACGAATGAGACTATATAGGTGGGCAAACTTTATAAACTATAAAAGCACAATTTTGGCCCTGTAGATTCCTGAGTTAACATCAGTTAATTTATAAGATAGGAAGCAGTTGATTACTTATGCATGTGCAATTAGTCAAATTTACATTAAGTATAATTAATTTTTCCTGCAGCTGAAATCCACTTCATAATATTTTTGCTTCATAAATGTGTATAATATTAAAAATTATAAATGTGTATAGTATTAAAAGATCATGAGGCTGGCAAAGGACTGGGCTGTATTTCCTTCTGCTGTGCATAGTGTCGCTGTGAGTTGGAGAAGACTTGACGGCACCTAACAACAACATTAAAAATCTATTGTATTTAGTGGCTCAAATAAATCTGGACTACAATCCTTATTACAGAACTTAACTTTATGTTTTAAAAGCTCTACTTTCATGAGAAGCCATGAATTCACAGGGTCTATCTGTAGATTTAATGCATATTTATGTGTTATCATTACACAGAACAGTTCTATGCATGTTAAACTTTTCTCTTTTTTTCCTGAATATTTTCTCTTGGCTTTATTTACACTTTACCTGGGTAAGCATATTTAGATAGCTTAATAATTCAAATGATATGACCATACTTTGAGGTTTTATGAGGAAAATTGGAGTGTAGAATTACGTTTTTTAATATTATTTATTTATTTTTGTTTTCTTGTTGAGAAGATAAAGAATAAAACATACAAAAATTTAGCAGTTTGTACATCTTCAATTCCATGACACTGTTACATTTTTCCACATATGCAATGATTCTCACTCTTCTTTTCTGAATTGCTCCTCTTCCATTCACATAAGCTCACTGGGCCCTAAATTTCCTATCTAATCTTTTGAGTTGCTGTTGTCAATATGATCCCATAGAGATAGATCTTAAAAGAGCACAGTGCTCAAGGCAGATATTCATTACTAGTTAAGTTAAACTGTTGCTTGGATTCAATAAGACTTCAGAGGATATTTTTGGTTTAAGGTTTAAAGATTTCTCTGGGCAACAATTTATGGGGTTTATCCAGCTTCCATAGCTCCAGAAAGTATGGATACCCTGAAAAAAAAACAAAACAAACTCACTGCCATTGAGTAGGATCCGACTCATAGTGACCCCTCCTTGGGTTTCCGAGGCAGTATCACTAAGGAAGTAGATTGCCCAACCTTCCTCCCAAGGAGTGGCTGGTGGGTTTGAACCACCAGCCTTCTGGTTAGCAATCAAATGCCAAATTCTATTCTGCATTTCCCTGGTTTTGATCAGTACTATTCTATAAAATGATCAATCAAAATGTTCATTAATGGTGGCCAGGCACCATCCAGTTCTTCTAGTCTCAAGGCAAAGGAAGCAGTTGTTTGTGGAGACAATTACCCACATATTCCATTTCCTCTTCCTATTCCTGACTTGCCTTCTTCCTCTGTTGCTCTAGGCAAATAGAGACTAATTGTTGTACCTTCAATGGCCTCTTCCAAGCTTTTCAGATCCCAGACACTATGCAAGAAACTGGGAGGTAAAACAGACACACTTAAAACAAGCTCTTATGCCAATTAACTGGGGTGTCCCATAAAGCCATGCCTCTAAACCTCCAAACCAAGGAATCAAATTCCATGAGGTGTTTGGCTATATATAAGCATATTCAGCAGCTATTCTTTTTATTTTTTTATTTTTTATCATTGTTGTAAATATGTCTATCACCCAACTTTCATCAATCAACTTTTTACAGATATACCACTTGTTTTTGTTATGTGCCGTCGAGTCAGACCCGATTCTTTGCAACTCCTCCTTGGGTTTCCAATATACAACTTATTGACAGCAATTTCATTAATCAGCTGTGCAAACCTACCTTTAATCAATGCTATTTTCCATCAATGTAAATCAAAACTCAGTGTTTCATAAAACAATAAACTCCTCTTGCCCCACTTCTTCTCATCCCTGGTGACCACTAATAAATTTTGGTCTCTATACATTTGTCTGGTCTTGTCTTTTTTTATATAAGTAAGATCATACTATATTTGTCCTTTTGTGATTGACTTATTTCAGTGAGCATAATGTCTTCAAGCTCCATCCATATTGTAGTATGTATCAAGACTTCCCACCTCTCGTGTGTCAGTTTGTCATACTGTGGTGGCTTGTGTGTGTTGCTGTGAGGCTGGAAGCTATGCCACCAGGATTGCAAATACCAGCAGGATTACCCATGACGGACAGGTATCAGCAGATCTTCCAGACTAAGACAGACTCAGAAAAAGGAAGGAGCCATCCACTTCTCAAAGAATTGGCCAGTGAAAACCTTTTGAATAGCAGTGAAACACTGTCTGATACATTACTGGAAAACTTTATGAATAGCCCTGAAACATTGTCCAATAGTGCCAGAAGATGAGCCCCTGATGTGAAAAGGCACTCAAAATATGACTGGGGAAGAGCTGCCTCCTCAGAGTAGAGAGCCAACCTTAATAATGTGAGTAGAGTAAAGCTTTTGGGACCTCTGTTTGCTAATGTGGCATGACTCCAAATGAGAAGAAACAGCTGCAAATAGCCATTAATAATTGGAATGTGGAATGTATGAAGTATGAATCTCAGAATATTGGAAGTTGTCCAAAATGAAATAGATCACATATAGATCAATATCCTAGGCATTAGTGAGCTGAAAAGGACTGGTTTTGGCCATTTTGAATCAGACAACCATATGATCTACTATGCTGGGAATGACAAATTGAAGAGGAATGGTGTGGCATTCATCGTCACAAAGAATGTTTCAAGATCTATCCTGAAATACAATGCTCTCAGTGATAGGATATCATCCACACACCTACAAGGAAGACCACTTAATACTACTATTATTCAAATTTATGCACCAACCACCAAAGCCAAAGATGAGAAAATTGAAGACTTTTACCAACTTTTACAGTCTGAAACTGACCAATCATGCAATCAAGATGTGTTGATTATCACTGGTGATTGGAATGCAAAAGTTGGAAAGAAAGAAGAATCACTGGTAGTTGGAATATATGGCCTTGGTGATAGAAATATTGCCGGAGATCACATGATAGAATTTTGCAAGACCAACAACTTACTAATTGAAAATACCTTTTTTCAACAACACAAATGGCAGCCATACATGTGGATGTCACCAGATGGAGTACACAGGAATCAGATCGACTACATCTGTGGCAAGAGGCAATGGAGAAGCTCAATATCTTCAGCCAAAACAAGGCCAGGAACTGGCTGTGGAACAGACCATCAATTACTTATATGCAAGTTCAAGTTGAAGCTGAAGACAATTGAAACAAGTCCACAAGAGCCAAAATCTGACCATGGTAATATCTCTCCTGAATTTAGAGACTATATAACAAATAGATTTGATGCACTGAACACCAATGACCAAAAACCAGAGGAATTGGGAGATGACTTCAAGGACATTATCCATGAAGAAAGCAAAAGGTCATTAAAAAGGCAGGAAAGGAAGACCAAAATGGATGTTAGAAGAGACTCTGAAAGTTGCCCTTGAACAGTGAGTAGCTAAAGCAAATGGAAGAAATGACAAGATAAAAGAGGTGAACAGAAGATTTCAAAGAGCAGCTCGAGAAGACAAAGTCAGTTATTATAATGAAATGTACAAAGACCTGAAGTTAGAAAACCAAAAGCAAATAAAATGCTAGACATTTCTCAAGCTGAAAGAACTGAAGAAAAAAACTCAAGCCTCGAATTGCAATATTTTTATGGGCAAAATAATGAATGATGAAACAACATCAAAAGAAGATGGAAGGAATGTACAGTCACTGGACCAAAAAGAATTGATTGATGTTCATCCATTCTAGGAGGTGGCATATGATCAAGAACCAATGGTATTGAAAGAAGAAGTTGAAGCTGCACTGAAGGAATTGGGGAAGAACAAGGCTCTAGAAATTGACAGAATACCCACTGAGATGTTTCAGCAAATGGATGCTACACTAGAGGCATTCATTCATATATGCCAAAGAATTTGGAAGACAGCTACCTGGCCAATTGACTGGAAGAGAACCATATTTGTAACCATTCCAAAGAAAGGTGATCCCACAGAATGTAGAAATATCGAACAATATCATTAACAACACATGAAAGTAAAGCCTTTCAGAAGGTAATTCAAAAATATTAGCAGCAGTATTTTGACAGAGAACTTCCAGAAATGCAAGCTGGATTCAGGAGAGGATATGGAATGAGAGATATCATTGCTGATGTCAGATGGATCTTGGCTGAAAGCAAAGAATACCAGAAAGATGTTTACTTGTGTTTTATTGACTATGCAAAAGGATTTGACTGTGTGGATCATACCAAGTTATGGATAACATTGAGAGGAATGGGAATTCCAGAACACTTAATTGTGCTCATGAGTACATGGACCAGGAAGCTGTCATTCTAACAGAACAAGGGGATACTGCATGTTTTAAAAGCAGGAAGGGAGTGTATCAAGGTTGTAGCATTTCCCCACACTTATTCAATCTATATGCTGAGAAAATAATTTGAGAAGCTGGCCTATATGAAGGAAAACATGGCATCAGGATTGGAGGAAGACTTATTAACAACCTGTGATACACAGATGACACAACTTTGCTTGCTGAAAGTGAGGATGAGTTGAAGGATGACTTACTGATGAAGACCTGAAGACTACAGTCTGCTGTATGGATTACATCTCAACATAAAGAAAATGAAAATCCTCACAACTGGGCCAATAAGCAGCATCAAAATAAATTGAGAAAAGATTGAAGTTGTCAAAGATGCCATATTACTTGGTTCCACAATCAACACCAATTGTAGCAGCAGTCAAGACATCAGATAACAAATTGCATTGGACAACTCTGCTACAAAAGACCCCATTCAAGTGCTGAAGAGCAAAGATGTCTTTTTGCTAAGGTGAGCCTAACAGAAGCCATGGTATTTTCAATCACCTCATACGCATGTGAGAGCTGGACAATGAACGGGGAAGACTGAAGAAGAGTTGATGCTTTTGAGTTGTGTTGTTGGTGAAGAATACTGAAAGTACCATGGGCTGCCAAAAGAACTAACAAATCTGTCCTGAAAGAAGTGCAGCCGAAAGCTCCTTGGAAGTGAGAATGACCAGGCTTCATCTCACCTACTTTGGTCATATTATCAGAAGGGACCATTCCCCTGAAGGATATCATGCTTGGTAAAGTGGAAGGTCAACGAAAAAAGGGAAGGCCCTCAATGAGATAGATTGACACAGTGGCTGCAATGATGGGCTCAGGTATACTACAGAGCCATCCTAGTGGGTGTGAAATGGTATCTCATTGTGGTTTTGATTTACATCTCTCTGATGGCTAACAAGGAGCTCTGGTGACATAGTGCATAAGGCATTTGACTGCTAACTGGAAGGCTGGCAGTTCAAACCTACCAGCCATTCCTCGGAAGGAAGGTTGGGCAATCTACTTCCATAGCGATACCACCTCGGAAACCCAAGGAGGGGTTGCTATGAGTTGGATCGGACTCACGCTAACAACACTTAGTGTCTTTTCATGTGTTTGGTGGCCATTTGAATGTCCTCTTTGCTGAAATATTTATTCAAGTCCTTTGCCCATTTTATGGTTGAGTTGTCTTTTGTTTTTAAGTTGTTGAAGGTTTAGATATATTTTGGTTGGGAGCTCTGGTAGCATAGTGGCTAAGACACTTGCCTGCTAACCAGACGGCTGGCGGTTCAAACCCACCAGCCACTCCTCGGAAGGAAGGTTGGGCAATCCTACTTCCGTAGTGATACTGCCTCGGAAACCCAAGGAGGGGTCGCTATGAGTCGGGTTTGACTTGACGGCACATAACAACAACAACAACAGACTCTTATTGGATATCCTCCCAATCAGTAGCTTGTCTTTTTACTTTTTTAGTAAAGTCTTTTGACAAACAAAAGTCTTTAATTTTTATGAGGTCCCATTTGTTTCTTTAGCTTTTTGCTATTTCTACTTTTGTTGTTGTATTAGACAATCCATTGTTAAAAGCTAGGCCTGACAACATTGCCCCTACATTTTCTTCTGAGAATATTGTGGTTTTAGTTTTCACATAGAGGTCTTTTATCCATTCTAAGTATGTTGTGGTGTGGGATGTGAGACATGGATACTGTTTCATTTTTCTGCATATGAAAATCCAATTCTCCCAGCACCACTTATTGAGACTCTTTTTCCCCATAAAATGGACTTACCACTTTTGCCAAAAATGAATTGACTATAGATGTGTGGGTTTATTTCTGGACTCTTAAGTTTATTCCATTGGTCTATGTGTCTATTGTTATACCAGTACCAGACTATTTTGATTACTGTAGCTGTCAGCAAGGGTGAGCCCTCCTACTTTGTTCTTCTTTTTCAACATTGCTTTAGGTATTTGGGGCCTCTTGCCATTCCATATAAAGGTGAGGATTTGTTTTTCCATATCTGTAAAGAAGGCTTTTGGAATTTTGCTCAAAACTATGTTGAGTCTATGGATTGTTTTGGGTAGTATTTACATCTTAGTAATATTATGTTTCCTAATCCACAGACAGGAGCTCTGGTAGCATACTGCCTAAGGCACTTGACTGCTAACCAGAAGGCTGGTAGTTCAAACCCATCAGCCACTCCTCGGAAAGAAGGTTGGGCAATCCTACTTCTGTAGTGATACTGCCTCGGAAACCCAAGGAGGGGTCGCTATGAGTCAGGGCCAACTTGACAACACATAACAACAACAAATCCACAGACATGAAATACTTCTCCATTTATTTACATCTTTAATCTCTTTCAGTTCTGTTTTGTCATTTTTATTGTATAAGTCCTTAAAATCTCTGGTTATATTTATTTCTAAAGATTTTATTCTCTTAAATGCTATTATAAATGGAATGATTGCCCTAATTTCCCTTTCAGATTTCTCTTCGCTGGTGTATAAAAACACAATTGATGTTTGTTGACCTTGTACCAAGCAACTTCATTAAATTCCTCTATTGGCTCTGGAAGTTTTCTTGCAGAAAATTTGGGATTTGCTATACATCTCACTGCCATGGAGTTGGATCCGACTCATAGTGACCCTTCCTTGGGTTTCTGAGGTGGTATCACTACAGTAGATTTCCCAGTCTTCCTTCTGTTGCTATACATAGGGTCATGTAATCCGCAAATAGAGATAATTTTGCTTCTTCTTTTCAATCTAGATACCTCTTATTTATTTTTCTTGTTTTATTGCTCTAGCTAGGACTTCTAATACAATATCAAATAGAAGTGTTAAGAGTGGACACTCTGTCTTGTCCTTGATTTCAAGGGGAAAGCTCTTAATCTTTTTTCATTGAGTGTAAAGTTGACTGTTAGCTTTTCATATATGTCCTGAATCATATTGAGGAAGTTCCTTCTATTCTAATTTTCTAAAACACCCATCAAGAAAGGGTGTTGAACTTTATCAAATGCATTTTCAGCATTTATACAGGTAATCATGTAGTTCTGATGTTGTTGTATTGATGTGGTGAATTACATTGATTGATTTTCTACTGTTGAATCATGCCTGCATTCCTGGAATAAATCCCACTTGGTCATAGTTATAATTACACTTTGAAGTTAATTGCTTTGGATTATCCTCAAAACAAAACAAATTCCCTGACATTCATTAATTTTTTTTTTTTTTAGTACACCTACTTCTTTCTATTTTGTGTATTAATGGTGCACCTCTGGCAATAATGAACTCCAAGTTGTAAGGCAAGAGTAACACTGGCTGTGATGGTTAAAGTCATATGTCAGCTTGGCTGGATCAGTGCTTTGGCAATTGTGTAATGATATGATTTGGCAGTTATGTAATTGTGCAGTCATCCTCTATTTTGTGATCTGTTGTAGTCATCCTCCTTTTTCACATAATGCAAATTTTCATGTTATGACATGGTCTTTGAACTTAACAATATTGATAAGTGAGGAATTGGTGTAGCTTAAATCAACATGTCTAGAAACAATCAATAACAAGCTCATTTCAGATAAACATCAAGGCTAAAATGTTACCAAGGTGATTGCAAGAAAATAATCAGTGTTCTGTGGACATACAAAAACAAACATTTTAAGTGAAGGAAAGATCACAGGGATACCTAGCAAAACAATATTAGTGTAAGTGAAAGAAATATCACGTGAGAAACCAAAATTTCCATCCCAGTTCTGCCTCGTTGGCATTCATGGGGAGGAAGGGAGCAGTCATCAATAGGTTGGATGTGATAGAGTATGATGGACTTGAAAATTAGTTCATGGGATAAAGAATTGCCATTTTCTGACAAAATCTTAATGGGCACCATACCACAGGAGAAACAAGCTTGGAGTAGCAGCATCTGTACATAATGTCTCGTCCTCATCCAAGGCTCTTTCCCTTTCATGCACCCATTGATCTCTTTTCGCAACAATTCCTTCTACTTTGAAGGATCCATCTTTGAAAAGATGGATCAACACTCTACTGAGCCCTCACTTTGCTCTGATTCCCATCCAGTAAGAAAGTAATGGCTTGGATTTGATTTTTTTTTTTTTTTAATCTTTAATGTACTTGCTTGTGCTCAGCATATATGAAAACCTACACACACAATATATCTTTGAGCATATATGACTAACATGTAGGTCTTTTGGAGCCAGCACCTTTCACATGTATAAGACAGGGATTAGTAATAGTGCTTAAACATTCTTATAGCCTCTTGCTAGAGTGTTTGTATTCAAGTTTTTCTATCTTACTTTTTCCTTCTTAATTTCTTATTAGTCTAAATGTACTCTAAATCACACAAGGCATTTATTTGGCAACAACAAAATAAAAAGTAATCACAAAATCTCCGTCCCACCACTTCTAAGGATTATAAATTCATGAATGGCAAATAGACATTAATAAGAGATCACATTATTATAAGTAATATTCAGCTCAGATTTTTTAATAGTATGGATGATGGGAGTACATATTCTTGGGTCCAGAAGTCACTTAAATGCTAGTCTTATGGAATAAACACTACCAAAATAATAGTATGGAAGAGAAAGTAATCCTCATAAATATTCTATATATTCTCTTACTATTTCCCCAATCTCCTTGCAATAACTAGTTAATGAGTTGCCATTGAGTCAACTTCAACTCATGACAACCCCACATATGTCAGAGCAGGTCAGTGTTCCATAAATTTTCAATGATTAAGTTTTGGGAAGCAGATCACAAGCCTTCTTTCAAGACACCTCTGAGTAGATTTGAACCACCAACTTTTTGGTTAGCAGCTGAGTGCTTAACCATTTGCACCACCCAGCAGCTCCTCCTTGCAGTTAGATGGAGTCATGTAACTTTCCAGCTAATGAATTGTGAGAGGAATTGAAGTGTATCACTTCCAGACATGAAAAGGCCTGGAGAAACTCTCCGTCTCTTTAACTCTGCAGGGCTGATGGAGGGGTATGAGATGGTAGAGCCTCGAGATTAAAGCAGCCTAGATTGCAAGTTACTGCACTGAGAAGAGTCTCCCAAACCCATGGTGGACATTAAATGAATAAGAATTGAACTTTTAATGTGTTACAACATGGAACTTTGGAAGTTTGTTACTGTAGCTTAGCCTAGCCTAGCCTCACTAAGAATGGATTTCAGCCTTGAGAGGTAAATAAAAAGCTTTAGCTAGGCTGTTATACATCTTCAGCCTTTAAATTAAAGTCTCGCCTTACACACAGGAGAGCCAGGTTTGACGCCTGGCCAAAGCAGAGCCACCATCTATCTCTCTATAGAGGCCTGCGTGTTCTTATGATGCTAAACAGATTTCAGCAGAGCTTCCAGACTAAGATAGACTAGGAAGAAAGATGTAACTGTCTCCTTGTGAAAATCAATAAATGAAAACCCTATGGATCACGATGGTCCAGTGTGCAACTGATCATGGGAATAGCACAGGACTCAGCAGCATTTTTTTTCCATTATGCATGGAGTCACCATGAATCAAGGGCAAATTAACAAGAATAACAATTAAAGGCTTAGTAAGATATAGCAAGGATTGGCAAATTCCCCCTGTAAATATTAGATAGCAAGTATTTCAGGCTTTCCAGGCCTTATAGTTTCTGTCAAAACCACTGCATACTGCAACTGAAGCATAGAAGCAGCCATTAAAATATCTAAATGAATGAGCATGGCTGTCTTCCAATAATACTTTATTTATAAAAAGAGGGAGCAGGCAAGATTTGGTCTATAAGACAGTAAGGTTCTCACCTGAAGAACATGTGTCACTTAGTGAATTGGCAATAATAAAAGTGAATTTAAATAAGCTGATAGGCCTACACTTTATTAGTCAATTCATTGACTGCTTTGATGAAATTGGAATTGTAGCTATTTAATAGAGTAAGCTAAAGAAAAACAATGCTCATAATTAATAACTAGAACTTTGCAATGCACATTTACAATTCAATATTATGGAAGCTCTGGTAGAATAGTGGATAAGACACTTGCCTGCTAACCAGAGGGCTGG
>NW_006921599.1:4974499-4979575 GCF_000298275.1 Orycteropus afer afer
CCAAAAGAAAATCACCAAGACACATCATCATCAAAATGACCAAAACCAAAGACAAAGACAGAATCCTGAAAGCTGCACAGGAGAAACAAAAAGTTACCTACAAAGGACAGCCAGTTCCACTCTCACACACATGGGGTTACCTTGAGTAGGAATTGAGTAGCAATTGGGTTGCCTAAGAGAATGTTTACCAGGCACAAGATGACTTTAGCATGAAATAGGCTGCAAATCGCAGCATGCAAATCTCCTATCACAGAAGATGAGGAAAGGGGTTGGTTGTACGTCGCTGGTTAGAGAAGCTGTCCCTAGTCTAGGGACAGGTGAGTGGCCCTAAGAGATGGGAGAAACAGTCTCCAATAAACCCAGAAAACAGGTGTGAAAGAAAGAACCAGTGTTTAGAGTACTTCATCCAGAAATTCCTAATAGAAATTGCAGTAATAATAAGCAAGTATGGCTGTCGTATTTGTTCCTCTCCCTGCACTAACCCTGGAGAAGCCTCGAGGAGCAGCCAGTTAAGGAGAGAGTAGCTGAAGCAAAACTGAGAAGCCGCTGACCACATCTCCCCGCTCTATTGCAGGTACAAACAAAAACAAATTCACTGCCATCGAGTCATTTCCAACTCATAGCGACCCCCTTTGGGTTTCCAAGGCAGTAAATCTTTCCAGAAGTAGATTGCCCAGTCTTCCTTCTGCAGAGTGGCTGGTGAGTTTGTAACTCTAACCTTCTGGTTAACAGTCAAATGCCTTAGGCACTACACCACCAGAGCTCCTTTATTGCAGGTATCTGACTATATTAGACTTGAACTGGGTGAGGGTGAGGCATTTCAAATTGGTTGAGTAATCAGATTGAACTAGGGAAGGAAAGAGAGTTTCAAATTAGTTGAGAACTTGGCATTTTCACATTACTCTGGCCTAGACTCCCTACAATCTGAAAGAGAGGGAGGCTTTGTTAGCTGAGAGATGGCAAATACTCTTAAACATGCCGATACTTTACCCAGGAGCAAGAAGATAAACGGATCCACAGATCAAGGTTTACAGAAGCAATCGTGAGAGAGTAAGTTTCTATGTGCCCCTTACTAAATCCAACTTATTCATAAACCTGTACGTATAAAGACTTCTGTGATGCTTATAAATATGTCACAGGTGGGTAAATTTATTTCATAATATTAAAAAATCTAAACATCTAATGAATCCTTGTGAATTATTTTCACTGGTGAGGGGTTTGATGTGTGATCATATGTTTAGGAATTTAAAGTGTGTGTAGTCAGCAATCCATTAAATATTTAATTGAGTATCTAGAGTAACTACAAACTTCTGTGGGATATGCAGAAGACCCCTCACCTAATTATCCCAGGCTTTTACGTATTAGAGAAAGAAGCAGACAAGCAAATATTCTTAAGAGTAATAAATGCTTTAAGAAAGTAGATAGTAGTATTGGAGCCAAGAGTAAGGGCACTTTACTTATCTTAAAGATCAAGAGAGCTTCTCTAGAAGGTGATACTTAATCTGTTGTTTGATCTGTTTGTTTAATTATTAACTATGATAAGTGTAAAAGAGTGGAGGTTATTCTTGGAAGCAACACTTTACTCAAAGGCATGCAAAAGGAGAATCTGATGTGCTCAGAGAGCTGCAAATTGATCGGCTTGGCAATAGCACCAGATATCCTTGGAAAGTGCTAGGGAATGAATCTGGAGAGAATTCTGAGCCTACATTGGCAATGGGTCTTATGTGTCATGTTAAAGAATATGAAATTATCTTGTAAATCATGGAGAGTGGTTAAAAGATTTTTTGTTTCTGTATTTTGTTCCTATGTGCTTTAAAAAATACAAGTAAATTTTTATAAATGATCCATAATTACTAAAGATAATTGCCTCATTATTGTTTTGGCTACCTAGTACCACTCTAACAGAAATACCACAAATGGGATGGCCTTAATAAACAGGAGTTTATTCTTACAATTTGGAGGCTTTAAGTCTAAGTTCAAAGTGCCAAGCTCTAGGGGCTGTATGAAAGTCCCTCCACCTTGGGCTTCAGTTCTGCCTCCTGCTCCTGGCCCACTGAAGCTGGAAACTTTTCTTCACTCAGCTGCTGGCTGCTAAGTCTGGCAAGCCCAAGGTTGAAAGTAATAAGGCACATTCCCAAATGTGCCACACAACAGGCCATTAATTCAAGTCCATTAAAAGTCCCAAGGTTGGCAGAGCATGATAGACTGCTGAACAATGACACAACTACATGCAGAGTTCAAGAGTGCCATAAGCTGGAGACCATTCACCAAGACTTCTCCTTATATACAGGAAGCAGATCACATCCCAAAGGCAGCTAGCTACTCAGCTCCTAACAGTAGATTCCACCATGGAGTTGATTACCAGTCTCATCATGGGGAATACTATGTCCAACTGCCCAGCCACTCAACCAGGCCCAGCCAAGTTGACACACAAAGTTAACTACCACAATTATTATTAGCAGCAATCATAGATAATCATCAATAATATTATTAGTAGTAATAATTAATATTATTAGTAGTAAATTATTAGAATTATTATATATGATTACTAAACATAATTTGATGTTTTCCTCCCTTATCTACACATTTATAAAATTTTCATCCTATGGTAATTTTTATTTCATTTCTTACTTAGTATTATAGCACAAGCATCCTCCAGTATCTTTATACAATTTTTGAAAACATGATTTTAAATAAATGACCAATACTACATCAAGCAAATACACCATTTTTTTATTCAGTCATTCTTGTATTGCTCACAATCAGATTGTTTCAAATGTTTTGCAATAAACATCCGTGTTTATTAGATGATAAATTATAAAATTTATAGAATATTTTTATGCCTTTCAGGTAGTTTCAAATTGAATTGCTGGGTTAAAAAGAAGAAACTGTTTTAAGTTTTTATATATGTATCTAAATTTATTTCCACAGAAATTATAATAATTTACACCCTCCTTCCTTTCCTCAACAGTTGTGAAAAATATTCTGTTTCTTCATACATGTATCATCTGCATGAGGAATTATTTAATACCTTGAAGAAATGAGTTGCTGGGACTGGAGGCTCAAGACCATAGTCTTGGGGGATATTAAGGTCCATTGGTATAACATAGTCCACAGATACAATGTTTCACATCCCACTTCAGTGAGTAACAACTGGGGTTTTAAAAGATTGTGAGCAGCCATCTAAAATGAAATTATTGGTCTCTCCTCATCTGGAACAAAGAAGAAAATCAAAGAAGTAAGCAAACAATTAGTCCAAAGGACTAATAGACCATGCAAAGCCCAGCCTTCACAACCCTGAGGCCAGGAGAACTAGATGGTGCCCAATTACCACTGCCAACTGCTCTGAAATTGATCATAATAGGAGGTCTTGGATAGAGTGGAAGAAAAAATGTAGAACAAAACCAAAAATCATTAAAAAAAAAACAAAAAAAAAAAAAAACACCAGGCTTACTGGTCTGATAAAGGTTGGTGGAACCCCTGAGACTATGGCCCTTTACACAACCCTCAAGTCTGGACCCAAACTCACCCCCATGCCTCAATATTCAATCAAATAATTGACGGGACTGTAAGGCGAATAACACCAGGAAGGTATGCACTCCTCAGAAAAGCCAACAATATGAGCTCAAAAGAGCATCATTTGCCCAGGGGCAGGGCCAGGCCATATTTCATTCTGTTACACATAGGGTCACTATGAGTCAGAACTGACTCATGAGATCTAACAACAGCAATTTTATTCATACAGATCTTTTTTACCCTGAATTTCATATTTCAGAGTTATCAGATTTCATTCATATTTTAGTTTGTCATAATACATCTTTGAGACAGTTTTTCAAGAAGTGTATACAGGTACATTCTGAGCCTGTGCATAGCTTAAAAAAAATAAATAAATTCTTTCTGTTGCCATCACATGTGAATGACATCTTGTCTGGATATAGAATTCTTGGACCACAACCATTTTCCTCTGAAATCTATAGCTATTATCTACTTCTATACTTCTATACAGTATAATGGGAGCTCTGGTAGCATAGTGGCTAAAGCACCTGACTGCTAACCAGAAGGCTGGTGGTTCAAACCCACCGGCCACTCCTCAGAAGGAAGGTTGGGCAATCCTACTTCCATAGTGATACTGCCTCGGAAACCCAAGGAGGGGTCGCTATGAGTTGGGGTAAACTCGACGGCACATAACAACAACAACATACAGTATAATGGAGAAAACATTTGAGGCTAGCCTTTGTATATTACCTAGATTTTCATTTCTGTTTCCTTGCTTATAGAATTTGTTTTCTTTATCTGTGAAATTAAAAATATATGTATATATTTACCGTTACATAGCTAGATGGGCATATTTTTCAGTCATCCTATTTGGAACACAAGATGGTTTGAATGGGTGGGACATTGAAGGAACTCCCACACGTTACTTACTCTTCTCTTTGCGAAGGAAGGCCATCTAATAGAAGAAAGGAGGAAGGCAGTCACGATTTTAAATTCTGTGATTCAATTCTACTCCGTTAAAGCTCCCCTCCCTGCTCTGCATGCTTGTTAACCCACACTGAGCCTGGGCTTCCCCTTGTTGTTGGTTGCAGTTCTCCTACCTTCCTCCCTTATCACTGACTTTCCCTGCTTAGATTCAGAGGTGACTTAGGTCCAACTCCTCAATTCAAACATTCTGTCCTTTGCATGTAGCAATTATTTGTTGTTAATTTTCCATGTATATGTCTGCTATTTCCAGACCTGAATACGGGAATTATTTTACATGCACCTTTCACTTAGTAGGTTTTTGGTGATATTTATTCTTGGACTTAAACTGAAAAGGGCAATAACTGCCAAATATACATAATTGCATAGTTTTTAAAACTCCCACCCTATTCAGGTCATTAGCAATGGTAATCAAAATAAACTCTTGTTTTGGACTGATTGTCAGGCTTCATCCTTACAAACAAATAAAAGGTGCGTATAGGTATAGGTTTTATTAAGTACCTAGATGCCTAAGGCACTTGACTGCTAACCAGAAGGCTGGCGGTTCAAACCCACCAGCCACTCCTTGGAAGGAAGATGGGGCAATCTACTTCCGTA
>NW_006921599.1:4979935-4982635 GCF_000298275.1 Orycteropus afer afer
CATGCACGTATATGTATATAGAGAGCGATTTTGGATTTATGTGATAGACAAGAAGCCTACAAGTAAGAATCTGCAAAACACTGCCTAATGTTGATGAACTTGGAGGATATTTTGTTGAGAAGAATAAGTCAACCACAGAAGGATGAATATTATATTCATTCATTATTGTAAAAAGTCAAGGAAGGTTTATATATGGAAGGAAACTTTCTTTGTTGGTTATCAGTGATGGGAGGGGAGGGGAGGAAACACCACAAAAAGAAAAAGAAAAAGAAGCCTACAAATATAAAAATCTTATTAGAAAATTTTCTATTCTAATGTAAATGTCTTTCAAGAGATTTTGTTAGAGATATCAAAGAGCATACAATTATTTCATTCCTTTTGAAATTCCACAGTTGAGGATTTCTGCATCATTTCCTACCTACAACTTCACAGAACAGTAAATATTTATTAAGATCTCATATGTGTCAGGCACAGATGTGTGAAATTTATTAGTAGTAGTATCCACATAGATTTTTAAGTTTCTGACACAGAACCAAACTAGTTGCACAATACATAATAAAAACCACATATTCATGAATTTAACTGAGTGTTTGATCTGTTAAAATAAAAGTGCTGCTTTATGGAAATGATATTATGCTTCATGATTGCTAGATACTTAAGTGGCTACAATTAACATAAGTTTTACTCACCCAAATAACATTTTATAGTTTATCTCTTCATGTTGTTAATATTTTTATATTAATTTCTCTCATATTATTAAAAGTCTAATTTACAGGTTGGTGTATTCACACATCCATAAATATCTACATTTCCTAAAAAAAAAAAAAAACCTGAAGTCCTACATAATTCTGTAGCTACTAAAATTTCTGGGAGTTCTCATTCAATCAAAATGCCTCAAGTTTCAAGGATGTCAGGTTTTATCTTTTCTCATACTTACCATGCATATTTTTTCTTATTCAACTTCCACCCCCACATACCTGAAGGTCTGTAAGCAGCATCTAGCTGTTTTCCCACCCACTTCATTTTATTCAATCATCAGTTACTCAACCAGCCAGCCAACAATATTTCCCACATGCACCACACACTGAACCTAGAGAGACAAATATGGCACAGTCTTCTTTCTCAAGAACATCATAGTTTTGTACCATCCAGAGGGCTATTTTCCAGTGTCCTGGATATCAATGGGCTTCAGGCAATGGATGAGCTGATCCTTGAAAAATTGCATCTGGCAACTATAGCAATAACTCGATGCAATGCAAAGGGAAGGGGGAAGTAAAAGGGGACAGTGAATAACAAGTTCTTAATTGCTGGAATCTGCATCTTAGGAAACAGGGGAAGAGAAGAATATACAATGGAAGTGACCGGTCCCGGGCTTGGGAAGAACAGAGAAAAGAGGCAGGAAAGTCTTGCATTACAGGAAGACATCTGTAAGGTAAGGCAGTCTTTGAATCTTGAAGCAAAAACTAGAAAGTAAACAAACCACAGAACAATGAGCAACAACTCAACACTCCAGTAGCTCCCGTTAATAGGCTTTCAATAAATCCAGTCAGATCAGATCCAAGATTACCCTTCCGGAGAGAACAAAGGCAGGGCTGAATATGGAAATAAGCACCATTTTTTGTAAAACCCCTGTCTCCACATCACTCTAAAACTACCCATGGATTAACCTTTAAATTCTCCTTTGTAAACAGGAGTGATATGATTTCAGGGATGAAAAAAAAAAAAAAACAGGGTGGCTTTTAAAAAATGACATACTATATTTCACTGGCCTAAAATATTTTATCAGTTTACAAATATTTCATTACAAACTGAAGTTAAGGGAATTACAGCAGTAAAATGTTGGAAGACTATTTCTGATGTTGTTAGCTGCCTTCCAGGGTCCCCATGCACATTGGGGCAAAATGGTACTGTGTCCATAGGGTTTTCATTGGCTGATTTTTGGAAGTAGATTACCATGTATTTCTTCCTAGTCCATCTTTGTCCAGAAGCTCCGCTAAAACCTATTCAGCATCACAGCAACACATAAGCCTCCACTGACAGACAGCTGGTAGCTGCACATGAGGTTCATTGTCTGGGAATCGAACCTGAGTCTTCTGCACAGAAGGCAAGAATTTGATGTCTAAACCACAAGCTACTTGTGTTGTTGTTGTTGTTGTTATGTGCTGTGGAGTTGGACCTGACTCATAGCGACTCCTCCTTGCGTTTCTGAGGCAGTACCACTATGGAAGTAAATTGCCCCATCTTCCTTCCGAGGAGTGGCTGGTGGGTTTGAACTGCCAACCTTCTGGTTAGCAGTCAAGCACCTTAGGCACTACGTTCACAGAGCTCTTGTACTCAAGTGTAAGTTATCAGTCCAAAATAACCAAACCCACTGCCATCAAATAGATTCCAACTCATAGCAACCCTGTAGGACAGTAGAACCACCCCCATAGGATTTCCAAAGCTATAAATTTTTATGGAAGCAGAATTTCTTTCTCCCGTGAAGGAACTGGTGGGTTCAAACCACCAACCTTTTTGGTTAGCAGCCAAAAGCTCTAAACAGTGCACCATCAGAGATCCTTAAATTATTGGTTGTTGTTTTGTTGTTGTTGTTATTTGCCATCGAGTCAGCCCCAACTCATAGCGACTCCTCCTTGGGTTTCCGAGGCAGTATCACTACGGAAGTAGGAATGCCCAACCTTCCTTCCAAGGAGTGGCTGG
>NW_006921599.1:4982735-4994313 GCF_000298275.1 Orycteropus afer afer
ACCAGATGCAAATCCAAACCGCAGTAAGAGAGCCTTAGTCACTACGGAAGTAGGAATGCCCAACCTTCCTTCCAAGGAGTGGCTGGTGGGTTTGAACTGCCAGCCTTCTGGTTAGCAGTCAAGTGCCTTATCGGTAGCAGAGCCCAACTTGTTTTCATGAACTAGAAAGCAGAGGCATTTGAAGGGAAGAGGACACAACAGAAACAAAGAGTCAAAGAAGGTGGAACTTCAAGGTTACAAAAGCAAATTCCTCCTATGTCACAATGTGGGTACTACATTGTTAACTCTGAACTGTGTGTGGTCATGTCAAAGTTGGGTCAGAAGTATTTTAGACTATGTCTGGCTCTGGACACTGATCTAAAAATATTGGGAAAGAGGATTATATAATTCCTTATCAAAATTTTGTTTCTATAGCTAAATTACTCTTAGTTTCCTTCACGTTTGCAAGAAAAGTAATGTTCAGCTATTTAAATAGTACCGAGCAGTCAAAATAACACTAAGTGTCTTACACTCCTAGCCTCACAGGTAAATTTTCTGAGCAGCCTCCCACTCACTCTAATTCATCGAAATCCCAAAAGTAAAAATACGCCTCATTTTCTGAAGCTAATGTGCAGTGGGTTCAATTAGATATTACAGATCTTTTTACTTCAAAAATGCTCTTTGATGAAGTTTCCATTGCCATGATTGATGGATTTGAAAACTTAAACTACAGCTATTCTTGCTACACATGCTTGCATAGTCATTTGTGCTCTGAGGCACAAGAACACCCTGAGACTATCAGAGAGCTTATTTTCCCACTTTTCTACCAACACTGCCCTCCAATACATGGAACAAAATGTAGTATGCCAGACAGTGTTTGGTTGCCATCAACTCAGTTCTGACTCATGACTACATCATGTACAACAGAACGTAATGTTGTCCGGCCCTACACCATCTCCATTACTGTTGATATGTTTGAGTTCATTGTTGTGGCTGTTGTGTCAATCCAGCTTATTAAGGGCTTCCCTCATTTTCAGTGGTTTCTCAAAAACTCACTGCCATTGGAGTCCAATCCAACTCATAACAACCCCTCCTTATGTTTCCAAGCAGTATCTCTACAAAAGTAGATTGCCCAGTCTTTCTTCCAGTCACTAGTTTCTAGGGAAGCTCATATAAGAATGTGTGCACACTTATGACCTCTTGTTTATAGTCTAATAGCTTTTTGAATCAACATGTATTATGGGATGCCAATCCTCTTTAGATATTACAAGAAGTCTCTGTTTCACTTTTTGTATTATCTCTTGTGTACTTTGTTTTGGTTACTTAGTGCTGCTCTGACAAGAATATACCACAAATGGGATGGCTTGAAGAAACAGGAATTTATTCTCTTACAGTTTGGAGGGTTTAAGTCCAAGTTCAAAGTGCCAGGCTCTAGGAGCTGGGTGAAATCCCCTGAACTTTGGGCTTCAGCTCTGCCCCCTGCGCTGGGCCCACTGGAGCTAGAGGCTTTTCTTCAGACAGCTGCTGGCTGCTGAGACTGACAAGCCCAAGGTCAACAAGTCAAAAGGCACAGTCTCAGTGTTACCAAGGCACATGGCAGGCCATTAATTCAAGTCCATTGAAAGGCCCAAGGTTGGCTGAGCATGACAGGTTGCTGAACAATGACACGGCTACATGCAGGGTTCAAGCATGCCATAAGCTAGAGACCATTCCCAAAGCTGTTTCTTATATACGGGAAGCAGACCACATAATCAAAGCAGCTACTCAGCTACTCCAATAGATTCCACCATGGAGTTAATTACCAATCTCACCATGGGGAATAACTACGTTCAGCTGCCCAGCTGCTCAACCAGGCCCAGCCAAGTTGACACACAAACTTAACTACCACAGAGAGCAAGAATCTCCTAGGTCAACTTATTCAATAAAGAATTGTGCTGTGACCTGTGTAATTCAACCCAGTTAGAAGAAGAGGATGTACAATTCTACCACAAGCATAGGTGATAAAGGTCAGCTTCACCTGGGCCAAAATTGTTGGAAAACCAAACGAAACATCATCGAGTGGAGTCAATTGGTCAGGCAGCCTAATAAGGGAAAATAACGTATGTTAGTATTTCTCAAACTTACACAATATTCAAAAAAATTCTTACACATGCCAATATATACTTAAAACCTTTTTGTTATTTTAATACACAAAGACCTAAAAGTAGGTATGAATCACTAAGGTTTACATCTCAAATCCATCTATAAAAAAATAGTCATTAAATACAAAATCAATAAAATTAACATTGAAACATGTTTGCCAGTTTGTGTATTGTTCTGTTAAAGCACTACTTGAAACGTGATTATATGATTAACTGCTATGGCACACTTTGGATTTTTCTCCTGATTTTGAACATTATGATAATTTCATAACTATATATTTCACAAATCATGTTATTATATTTTCTATAATAAATGTAGGTATTATATAATGAAATTGCACTTCAGAGAATAAAATTATATATAACATATTTATATTACATGTATTTTATAATTACAAAACCAAACTAAACCCACTGCCATCAAATCAGTTCCAACTCATAACACCCCACAGGAGCTAGAAGAACTGCCCCATAGGGTTTCCACAGAGGTAAATCTTTACGAAAGCAGACTGCCTCATCTTTCTCCTGCTGAGCAACTGACTGGTGGATTCAAACCACCAACTGTTTGGTTAGCAGCTTCAACTTCTGTACCACCAGAGCTCCTTTTTTTTTTTTTTTTTTAACTTTTTATTGTGATTTGGGTGAAATTTTACAGAGTAAATATGTTTTCTCAACAATTCATACACATTCTGTTTTGTGGTATTAATTGAAATTCCCACAATGTAACAGCTCTCTTCTGACTTCCTCCCTGTAGTTGCAATTTCTCTGTGTCCTTTCCTATGCATTCCTGCCTTCTGAGCTTTCTGCTTATGCTAGTGTTGCCCTTTTGGTCTCCCATGGTTGACTGTTCTAACCAATGTATCTCCCAGGTGTAATTGTTCACCTTATAGGCCTGTCTATTTTTTGGCTGAAAGTTGAGCCATGGGAGTGAGTTCAATTGCAGACCCAAAAAGTGATTAGGGGCCATATTCTTGGGGGTTTCACCATTCTGTTTCAGACCAGTAAGCCTGATCTTTTTCAGGTTTTTGAGTTTTGTTTCACATTGTTCTCTCATTCTGTCCAGGATGTCCAATTTTGATTCTTTTCCGAGTGGTTGACAGTGTTAGCTGGGTACCATCTATTTCTTCTGGTCTCTGGCTCATGTAGGCTAAGGTTCCCATGGTCCACTGGTCCCTTGGACTAATTGTTTCCATGAGTCTTTGGCTTTCTTTACTCATCTTCACTCTAGATGAGGAGAGACCAATAGTTGCTAGAACTCCTATTTTATAATGAGTTTTTAAAATAGTGAAGGACATAAAACCAATTAAAACTATCCAAACAGCTAATACTCAGAGATAAGGCCAGCTTAGTGGACCTCTTTTCTAAATGCACAATGACTGCAAAGGAAAGGTTGGGGAAAGCAAATCAATCTATATAGGAACTTTTATAAATTATTTCATGCTTTCACCTAAGGTGACCAGCTGTCCCAGTTTGTCTGAAATGGAGAGATTTCTCAAGATGTGGGACTTTAGGTGTTAAATCGAGTACAGTCCATGGCAAACAGCAATAACCACCTAATTTCAACACTGTATCTAATTCCCAGCCTTCTCAATGCCTTAATCTGCATGTATTTTAAGCTATAGCTTCTTTTGCTTTCCTTCACTAGCCAATAGTCATCATCCAATTTCCCAAAATTTGCTGAAAAATGTTAACTTTCGATGTTCTCTCTCTTTATTCTTGAGGGTTGAGAATAATGTTTTGCTTAATTCTCTACTGTCATTTTAAGGGACTCTCAGGAGAGGATACAAATATGTGAAATCTATCCACCTTCTAGGAGCTCTGGTAGCATAGTGCCTAAGGGATTTGACTGCTAACCAGAAGGCTGGTGGTTAAAACCCACCAGCCACTCCTCCAAAGGTTGGGCAATCTACTTCCGTAGTGATACTGCCTTGGAAACCAAAGGAGGGGTCGCTATGAGTGGGGTCTGACTCAATGGAACATTAACAACAACGACAAAATCCACCTTCTGTTAGCATAGTGCCTAAGGTACTTGACTGCTAACCAGGAGGCTGGAGGTTCAAACCCACCAGCCACTCCTCAGAAGAAAGGTTGGGTGATCTACTTCCATAGTGATACTGCTTCAGAAATCCAAGGAGGGGTTGCTATGAGTCAGGTCCGATTTGACAACACATAACAACTACAACAACAACATCCACCTTCTGAAACCAGAAACAGCCCAGGTTCTTTGAGTTTCACCTGGCTGTACCCCAGTGAGGAGTGATGATTCTGTCCTCTTCCCACTTCTCAAGACACTATCCTTTACAGCTTGGATTTTGCTTGGCTTGAATGCATCATCTACTTCCTCTGTTTAGCTTCTATAAGATTTTGACAATCGAAATAATACAGTTTGCTATGGATAACAGGATTTTTAAAAAATAAAAGAAAGAGAAGATTAGCCATCATTTGATAGTTTTGGAAGGTAGGTTATGGGTACATGGGGGTTCATTGTACTAGTCTTTGTTTCTGTTTGAAATATTTTATACTAAAAAATAAATTTTTTAAATATAGTACAGTCTGGCTCCAAAGAAATCCTGAATGCAAAGACTGAGTGATATTTGGTTATAAAAAAAAAATGTCATGCAAATGATATTGAATAGTCACTTTTTTACATTATCAGTAAATAGACACACATAAAATTTAATGTTCGTAGAAAATTCTTGAACCTCCAAGAATATATGTGCATATTTGAGAGTCACTTCTCAAAGATAATTTTAGTTCTACATATTTATTCATAGCTATGGGGGCACTGTTTTAAAATATGGAAAAGGTTAGGATAGTGAACTAAATTTTATTTGAATTATGCTAGAATTTTGGCAAGTCCTTTTTTGATACAAATCATGTTAAGTTCAGTCCGTGAGGTCTATTTTAGAGAACAATTTTCTAAAAAACATTCTGAACAAGATCGTATGATAAAAATGCAGAATTTTCATCTGGTATCACTCCTCAGGCTCTTAATTCCTAGATCAAAATCCTTTACCTTTTAGGATTTAAAATATTATTCATGTTCTCCTCCTGAATATTTTCAACAAATTTTGACAGTAAATATTTTCAACAAATTTATTTTAAATAAAGCTATAATTGTGGTCTATCAGGTTCTAAACCTGCTGCCATTGAGTCAATTCCAACTCATAGTGACCCTATAACATAGAATACTGCCCCATAGGGTTTCTAAGGCTCCAATCTTTACAAAAAGAGACTGCCACGTCTTTCTCCTGTGTAGCTGCTGGTGGGTTCAAATGATCAATCTTTCAGTTAAAAGCTGAGCACTTGACTATTGTGCCACCAGTGTGCTTTTCAAGGATCTCTACTTACCATGAATATATGCATATTGAAAATTTTGAAATAACTGAGTAAATTATATTAATTGAATAACCTTTTTCACCCATGTTTTCCTAAACACAGCTGAAATTTGTCATATTAATTATGACAAATAGATTAAAGATGCCTGAGCTCTGGTGGTGTAGTGCCTAACGCATTTGACTGCAAACCAGAAGGATGGCAGTTCAAACCTACTAGTCAATCCTCAGAAGGAAGATTGGGCAATCTACTTCCATAGAAATACCACCTCAGAAACCCAAGGAGGGGTCACCATGAGTCAGAAATGACTTGAGGGCTGTGAGTTTGCTTTTGGTTTTATTGAGTAATAACCCCACTCATCTGTCAGTTTGCATTACTGTGGTGGCTTGTGTGTTGCTGCGAAGCTGAAGGTTATGCCACCAGTATTTCAAATACCAGCAGGGTCACCCATGGTGGACAGGTTTCAGCAGAGTTCCAGACTAAGACAGAATCAAAAGAAGGAAGGGGCCATCCACTTCTCAAAGAATTGGCCAGTGAAAAACCTTATGACCAGCAGTGAAACACTGTCTGATATTTTGTTGTTGTTTGCCATCTAGTCAGCCCTGACTCATAGCGACCCCTCCTTGGGTTTCCGAGGTGGTATCACCATAGAAGTAGATTGTCCGACCTTCCTTCCGAGGAGTGGCTGGTGGGTTTGAACCACCAGCCTTCTGGTTAGCAATCAAGTGCCTTAGGCACTATGCTACCATAGCTCCGGTCTGATATAGTACTGGAAAACTTTATGAATAGTCAGGTATAGCAAGGATTGTGAGGCTGGCACAGGACTGGGCAGTATTTCATTCTGTTGTACATAGGGTCGCTATGAGTTGGATCCAACTCGACGGCACCTAATAACAATAATAACAATTCCATAATACAATGATTAAAGAAAAATACGTAGTCAAATTCAGGAGCCAGCTCTGTAAAACCTCGAATCTTAATCAAAATGATAATTTGTAACATTCAGTCCTATCCAGATATTGAGTAAAATTCCTAAGTACTTTTGATAGCCACACTTCACATTTCCTGTCAATGTTGTTATGTACTGTCGAGTCAGACCTGACACATAGCAACCCCTCCTTGGGTTTCTGAGGTATTATCACTATGGAAGTAGATTGCCCAACCTTCCTTCCGAGGAGTGGCTGGTGGGTTTGAACCACCAGCCTTCTGGTTAGCAGTCAAGTGCCTTAGGCACTATGCTAACAGAGCTCCTTTCCTATCAATGTTGTTGTTGTTGCTGTTATGTGCCATCGAGTCGAGTGGGCCCCGACTCATAGCGACCCCTCCTTTGGTTTCCAAGGCAGTATCACTACGGAAGTAGGATTGCCCAACCTTCCTTCCGAGGAGTGGCTGGTGGGTTTGAACCACCAGCCTTCTGGTTAGCAGTCAAGTGCTTTAGCCACTATGCTACCAGAGCTCCTTGCCTATCAATAGTGTGTAGTTATCTCAGTGGAGTCCAGGAGTCCCTGAGTGGAGCAAACACTTAAGCACTTGGCTACTAACTGAAGGGTGGAAGTTTGAGTCCACCCAGAGGCACCTCAGAGGACAGGCTGGGGATCTACTACTGAAAAATCAGCTTCTGAAAACCCTGTGGGGCACAGTTCTACCCTGATACACGTGGGGTCGACTCAGCAGCAACTGGTTTTTAAGCTTACCGTTGATAGGTAGACTGTTTTAAAAATGTTAACTGAATTTCTTATTTCAGATGTGAAATGGATCAAAAATGAGATTAGTAACGTAGTAAAATTTATAGGATCCATTTCAGAATGTCATTTAGACATACTCTGGGGACTATTCTTTTCTCACCATGAGGCCCATTGATGTTAATGCGAGTTATGGGAACAATTTAAGCAGTCTGAGTATCTATAAATTTGAAGAGAAACTTTCTCATTGTGACAGATTTGAAAAGGGAAAACACATAAAAATGTAATCTATTTGGAGAATAATTTTCTGTTCATTCTTTATTACTGTTATAACTATATATGTTTACATCAGTCTTCACCAACACTCGCAATTCCTCTTAGTTGATTCTGCAAACTAATGATATCTTTGTTAGATGAAAAGAAACAAAATAAATGTTCCTAAGAAATAAAGTTGCCCTTGATAAGTAGAAGCAAGGGTTCATTACAATCCCAACCATGAAAAATGTGTATATATATACATATAAATTACATACATATACATACTTGGAAAAATGTATTATAATGGCTTTGGCAATATGAAGACCCTCTTTAAGGAGGCTACTACTTATTCAGTGGTAAGAATTTTTATTTTATGATTATTTAACCAATGAACCCTTCAAGATTTTGTGAGAGGGAAATTTTATAGATGTTCTTTTCCATCAAACAACTCAGAAATAATTTCCAATTCCTTAAGTCACACAAGGCAAGACCATATTTCCCACATCTTTAATTTTAATGTCCATGAATTTCCTGAATCAAGATAAAAGTTTGTGATTAACTCAAGTCCCCAGGGTGTGATCTTGGTTGCAAACATTCTATACACTCAATCCTATTTAAATACATATTTGACTATAACTCCACTGCCTATTGAGTCAGTTCCTGCTCATAGCAACCCTATAGGACAAAATAAAATTGCCCTATAGGGTTTCCAAGGCTGTAATCTTTATGGAAGCAGATTGGCACATCTTTCTCCGACAGGTTCAAACTACTGACCTTTTGGTTAGCAGCTAAATGCTTTAACCACGGTGCCACCAGGGCTCATACTATTTGATTATAAACTCAAAACTCATTGCCATCGAGTTGGATCCGATTCATAGGGACCCCTCCGTGGGCTTCTGAGGCTGTATCTTTACAGAAGTAGATTGCCCAATCTTCCTTCCAAGGAGTGGCTGGTGGGTTTGAACTGACAGCCTTCTGATTAGCAGTCAAATGCCTTAGACACTATGATTATAGATGGCATGAATTCAAATTATGTATATCAAGTGCAAATGGAAGGAAAAAAAATATTTGGACGGGCAACTATGAACGTCTGAATCAGGAAAGAAGTAGTTGTACCTCTTGACTTTGAAAATAATGTTAAGAGATTTGTGAAATTCCTGTAGATGCCTGAATGTCTTTAACTACACTTGGGTTAACTGTGCCCTTCTCCCCCAGTGGAGGAGAATCAGTCTGTCCACCAGCTTTACAGAGTACAGTATGTTGTTGTTGTTGTTGTGTGCCATCAAGTCGGCCCTGACTCATAGTGACCCCTCTTTGGGTTTCCGAGGCAGTAGCACTACGGAAGTAGATTGCTCAACCTTCCTTCCGAGGAGTGGCTAGCGGGTTTGAACTGCTAGCCTAAGTGGCTAGTGGGTTTGAACTGCTAGCCTTCTGGTTATCAGTCAAGTGCCTTAGGCACTATGCTACCAGAGCTCCTAGAGTACATTATAGCACAAGGCAAAGATCTTTTCTGTCATTTTGCAGGGCTTATTCTAGCCAATGTTCTCTTAAGAACATGAATTTAGAAATAAAAGTATAATTATCATTAACTCAGTATTACTATGGACACCGGAGCTCTGCTGGCACAGTGCCTAAGCCATTTGATTTCTAACCAGCAGTTTGGCAGTTCAAACCCACCAGCCACTCCACAAAAGGAAGATGGGGCAATCTAGTTCAGTAAAGATCTACCACCTTGGAAACCCAATAGGGGTCGCTGTGAGTCAGAATCAACTCAATGGTAGTGTGTGGGTATAGAAACTAGAATGCAACAAAATGTTACCAATTTAAGAAAGACAGAGTTTTACCAAAATTAAATGAATTAGCTGATTGATTGGAAATATTTCCACATGCAATCAATCAAAACCAAAACCAAAACCAAACTCATAGCCATGGAGTCATTTCTGACTCATAGCAACCCCCTTCTTGGGTTTCTGAGGCAGTGTTTCTTCAGAAGTAGATTGCCAAATCTTCCTTCTGAGGAGTGGCTGGTGGGTTTGAATTACCAGCTTTCTGGTGACAAGTCAAATGCTTTATGTGCAAAATTAGGTTACAAATATACTATCTATCAGTACTACCACCACCAGTTGCCATCAAGTCGACTCTAATTCATGGTGACCCCAGGTGGGTCAGAGTAGAACTGTGCTCCATAGAGTTTTCAGTGGTTGATTTTTCAGAAGTAGATCATCAGGCCTATCTTCCAAGGTGCCTCTGAATGGACTAGAACCTCCAACCTTTCAATTAGCAAGTGTGTTAACCATATGCACCACCCAAGGACTCTAAAACCCCACAAATACAAATACATTATGTTATTAACACTCCTTTGACCCTGCAATATTAATGGAAAACATGTAACATTGTTTTACAGAAAAATAAACACTACCAGATACTGGGGACCATCTTCCCTAACTGCAATAGACAATCAGTGGAAATCCCTTGTGGTAGTTAAGGTCACGTGTGTCATCTTGGCTGGGTCCAGTTTTGAGTGGCTGGGCAGCTGGTTGTAGTTATTCCCCACGATGAGACTGGCAATCCCATGGTGGGATCTGCTGTGAGCAGCTGAGTAGCTGCTTTAGAGCTATGGTCTGCTCCCAGTATATAAGTAGAAGCTTTGGGAATGGTCTGCAGGTTTTTGACATGCTTGAATCCTACATGTAGCTGAGTCATCATTCAGCAGCCTGCCATGTTGTCTGTCGATCTTGGAACTATTGATGAACTTGAATTAGTGTCCTGCCATGTGGTTTGGTAATTTTGGGACTGTGCCTTTTCCCTTGTCTGCCTTGGGTTTGTCAGCCTCAGCAGGCAACAGTTGCCTGAATGAAGAAAGCCTCCAACTTCAGTGGGCTGGGAGCAAGAGGAAGTGCTGAAGCTCAAGGTTGAGGGGCTTTCACCCAGGCCTAGAGCCTGGCACTTTGAACTTGGACTACTAGCCTCCAAAACTGTAAGAAAATAAACTCCTGTTTGTTAAAGCTATTCACCTGTGGTATTTCTGTTAGAGTGGCAAAAAGTAACCAAAATATCCCCTCTCCCTCTCCAGCCTAGCACTGGGCCACATGAAGGAAAATCAGGACCCTGAGATATAATTGAAAGAGTGATCTCAAATCTCCATAGCAGAGAAGAGACAAAACACAGAAAGCATTTAATGATCGAGTTTTCAACATGGGCTTGTCACTGTTTTAGACTCAGAGGTTGAATATATGTGGTTTGTCTCAGAGTTTCCAGGAGTCTTCATATTTTATTCATCTCAATTTTTATTTCAGTTCCTGTGAATGATCAGAGTCACAAAAGACAAGATGCTGATGATATTTATGAGAGAAAGAAGAAATAAAATCCTTCCTTTACTTCTACTTCATGCAACAAGCATTATAAACTTTAATGACCTCTGAGGATTTGACTGTGTCCAGAATTGTGGAAATTTGACTTGGTAATGAAACACTTGGTTCCATTTTCCGGAGGCTGTCTTAACACCACATGAGTAGTGTGTCCAATTTTTCTGGCCTTTGGCCATATTAAATACTCAAACCAGGCTGACCAGATGCTTTGCTTTCAGTCACATGGTCTCACTAGTATAGCAACAGAGACAAAAAACAAGTTAATGTCTCTTCTTACAATTTTCCTGTCTCTTCTTAGCAGTGACCTGACATTACACTTCCTGTCCTTTCTAAATCCACCATGAAATATACACAGTATTAACACGTAAAATCCTGACATTTATAATTATTTTCTTCCAGTAATTTGCTTCCTCCCTTTGGCAACTTAAACACTGTGGGCTAGCATTTTCTCATTTGTAAAATGAGGAAATTATCCAAATACTATCCAGTGGTTTTTCTAACTTAAAAAGTCTGGGGTTACTATTTATGTTTATACTAGGATTGAACAAAAAAGTATTTGTAGATAATGAGAACCAGGTTTTGTACTCATGGAGAAAAATTTACAAATAAGGAAAGAGGGGAGAGTATAGAATAAACCTTATGCTGTTGGATTGAAATTACAGGCATTAGTATGAATTCACGGTTTGCAATTTACATAAATATGTATGTTGTTGTTGTTGTTATGTGCCTTCGAGTCGGGCCCGACTCATAGCGACCACTCCTTGGGTTTCCGAGGCAGTATCACTACGGAAGTAGATTGCCCCATCTTTCTTCC
>NW_006921599.1:4994653-5037868 GCF_000298275.1 Orycteropus afer afer
TTCACCCAAATCACAATAAAAATTAGAAAAAAAAAGAAAGGAAAAATCATTGTTGTTGAACAAAAGTGACCAGAATTACTGGTCAGATAGAGGGTGGTGGAACCCCTAAGACTATGGCCCAGGGTTATCCTTCTGGCCTAGAACTGGATGCAGTTCTGTGGATTAACTCTCAGCCAAACAATAGAAAGACCTACAAGCAGAACATCTACCCCAGGGAGATGCACCCCGTAGATCAATAAACATCAGAAGGCAGCATTTGCATAGAGGGAAAGCTGGACAGACAGGAATGCACAGAGAAGAAGGGCACAGGGAAGGGGCAGTCACAGGGAGGAGAGGGGAGGAGAGCTTTACATGGTTGGGGATTGTAATCAGGGCCAAGAAACCAAATGTGCATGAACTGTTGTGTGTAAAACAAATCTTTGTAAATACGCACCCACACCACAATAAAAAATTAAAAAATAAAATAATCATTGCTGTTGAATCAATTTCAACTCATGGCAACCCCATGAGTTACAGAGTAGAATTACTCCATAAGGTTTTCTTGGCTATAATCTTTATGGAAACAGATTGCCAGACCTTTCTTCCACAGTAACACTGAGTGGGCTCCAACTGCCAATCTTTAGATTAGCAGCTAATTTCAAACTGCTTGTGCCATGTTTTCTAGCTCTGTCAGCTGAAGCAATAACAGCAATTAGCATACCTAGAGCTAATATAAAGAAGTCCTTGGGTGACACAAATGGTTAAGCACTGGGATACTAACTGAAAAGCTGGCAGTTTGAATTGACCCATAAGCACTTCAGAAGAAAGTTCTGGCAATCTGCGTTTACAAGATCAGAGCCACGAAAGCCCTATAGAGCAGTTCTACTCTGACACACATGAGAGTTGCCATGAGCTGAAATCAATTTTACAGCAACTGCTTGATATTGGTTTTAACTTCAAACCAAACTCACTGCCGTCAAGTCCATTCTGACTCATAATGACACCCTTTGGGTTTCTGAGGCAATAAATCTTTATGGGAGTAGTTTGCCCAGTCTTCCTTCCACAGAGTGGCTAGTGGGCTTGACGCACAACGTTCAGGTTAGCAGTCAAATGTCTTAGGCATTACACCACCAGAGCTCCTTTACAGCCCAAATAGTGGTTCTAAATACTATTCTCTAAAAAAGAAACTAGGCTCCTTGAAGAAGGTATTGATTCCAGGACTGGAGCAGGGAACTTGCAATATGAGCTTGGAATATCTTGTGGTGTCAGAAAGTAAAGATGTGTTTGAGCAATGATAAAGCCATCCAAAAGAAAATGGAAGCCAATTTGGAGGAGATCTCAGTGGCCAGGGCTAGAATAATTTGAGTTAAAAGATAAGTAGTGATAATATCTGGGTATAACTCATAGACTAAAATAAATAACCCTTAGTATATGAGTAACTCTGGGAGCTCTGGTAGCATAGTGCCTAAGGCACTTGACTGCTGACCAGAAAGCTGACGGTTCAAACCCACAGCCACACCTCGGAAGGAAGATGGGGCAATCTACTTCCATAGTGATACTGCCTTGGAAACCCAAGGAAGGGTCGCTATAAGTCGGGTACAACTCAACAGCACATAACAACAACAACAACATGAGTAACTCCACACTAATAAAAGCAACTAACTGATATACAGTATAAAACCAAAAACCAACCCACTGCCATCAAGTCAATTACAACTCATAGCGAACCCCACTGGGTTTCCAAATCTTTATGGAAGTAGACTGCCCCATCATTCTTCTGTGGAACAGCTGGTGGGTTTGAACCAACAACCTGGTTAGCAGTCAAATGCCTTAGGCACTGTGTCACCAAAGCTCCTTGATATATAGTATATATGCAGTAAAACCTCTGATAGCCAGACCTTGAGGAGACTGCCTTATTTTTTGGGGTCTGGCAAGTTTTCTGCCTATGACAAGGTACAGTCTTACTACTTTTCTATGGTTTGTTTTAGTGTACAATATTTGATTTTTCCTTCTCTGATAGTTTTCCACCTTACAGAGTTTCCAGCTTCCACAGGTTTTACTGTCAGGGTGTGTTTGTGTGTGTGTGTGTTACAGAAAAAGAAAGACTATCTTTCAGTCTCCAGATGTTGGGACCCATCTTCCCTGACTACAACCTAGACAATCAGTGGAAACCCCTCCTCCTCTCCTGTCTAGCACTGGGCCACATGAAGGGAAATCAGAAACCTGAGGCACCATGCTAACAGATATCTAAGAATGCACAACACACACACATACACACACTTCTAGTATTTTAAGAAATCCTTAATCACTAATATTAAGTGATTTATATTTCAGGAAATAAGGACTAAATATGTCTGATTTTAATAGTAGTATTATGACTACAAGGGTAATAAAGAATAAAGTAAATAAATTTCTAATTAACCTCTAATTTCTATGCATTTCCAATAAAAAGACCACAAGAGGAGTTTTATGGAGCTTCATAAGTTAATTGTAAAGTTTATCTTGAAGATAAAGTATGTGAGAATATCCAAGGAAGCGTTAATAAATGATCCTAACAAATATAAAGAAGATCTGGTGGCACAGTGTGTAAGGCGTTTGACTGATAAGCAGAAGGTTGGCAGTTCAGACCCACCAGCCACTCCATGAGAGGAAGACGAAGCAATCTACTTCTGGAAAGATTTACTACCTTGCAAACCCAGTGGGGGTCACTATGAGTAAGAACTAACTTGACAGTAGTGGGGTTTTAACAAATATAAAGACATACTTTAAGTCTACTGTAATTAAGGTGACGTAAGAACACAAGAAGACATCAATGGAATGCAATAAAAGACTAGAAAGAAACTCACCTATAAAACTTTAGTATAGGATAGTGATGATATTTTAATCTCTTGGGGGGGAGACAAATAGTGGTGGAATAATTAGAACCCATTGGGAAAAAGTTAAGTCTACGTATTCATTCAACAAATATTTAAATGTCTGCAAAATAACTTTTTAAATCTATTAAAAACATTAAAATAAAATACAAGAGAATGTTTCTTATAATCTTGGGGTGTGGAAGTCCTTTCTACACAGAATAGAAAGTTTTGAAACCATCATGAAAAAAATTAAAAGAAAAATTTCATTAAAATTTTTCAGTGTTGTGTTATGAAAGAAAGGCACTATAAACAAAGGAAAAGATGTGAGATTGGCTGAAAAACATATTTAATATGTATAATGGAAATGAATTTTTTTAATAAGGAAGACCAAAGAAGAGTTGATGCCTTTGAATTGTGGTGTTAGTGAAGAATACTGAAAATACCATGAATTGCCAGAAGAACGAAAAAAACTGAACTGTGCTAGAAGAAGTATAGCTAGAAGGCCCCTTAGAAGTGAGAATGGCCGGGTTTCGTCTCACCTACCTTGGTCATGTTGTCAGAAGAGCCCATTCCCTGGAGAAGGATATCATGCTTGGTAAAGTAGAGGGGCAGCAAAAAAGGGAAGCCCTCAATGAGATGGAGTGACACAGTGGCTGCAAAAATACAAGTAGAACAAGGATTGTGAGGATGGTGCAGGACCAGAAAGTGTTTCAATCTGTTGTTGCTATGAGTGGGAACTAACTTGGCGACACCTAACAACAGCAACAACAATGGAAAAGAATTAAAACATAAAATATAGGAAGGCTTTCTAAAAATAAATAAGAATTCAATAGAAAAATAGTAAAACAACATGAATAGGCAATTCACACAGAGAAAAAAAGGGCAATGGCAAATATATATGCCTGATCAATTAATAAAGAAGGAAATACGTATTAAAACAATAATAAAATATTTTCCAAATTGATAAAATTGTTTAAGGTTATTAATATCCAATGTTGATGGTTGTATGTTGTTGTTGTTGTTACCTGCCGTCGAGTCGGACCCGACTCATAGCGACCCCTCCTTGGGTTTCTGAGGCAGTATCACTAGGGAAGTAGATTACCCCATCTTCCTTCCGATGGTTGTATAGGAAGACAAAAACTCATATACACTGTTGGTATAATGAAATGCACTTTTCTTTTAACCCAACAATTTAATTTTTATGACTCTATAAAAATTGCTCAAATGTGTACAGCAGAAGCAGAAGCTTATACAGGAAAGTTCATTTTAATTGTTTGTAATAGCAAAATCTTGAAAACAACATCAATAGCCTGTAAAAGGGAAATGATTAAAAAATATTACACAACATGCAGACACTAAAATACCAATTATTTAAAAAGAATGAGTTGGTGCTACATGTGCCATATGAAAAGATCTTCATGACATTTTTGCTATCTGCTACAAGCCAGCTGCATATCAATCATATCATATGAATTTAAGTATAGGGAAGGATTACCCATACATACATGAGTAAAGATTTGGCTACTAACCAGAAGATCAGTGATTCAAGCCCACAGGAGGAGGATGAGACACCCTACTTCTGTAAAGGTTTACAACCTGGGGAACTCAGTGGGGGTCACTATGACTTACAATTGACTCAATGGCAATTGGTATATACATATATATGTATATATATACACACACATATATGTAGACTGAAGGAGAGCTTAGATATTTTACTCTATATTTATTCCATGTAGTTCTTGGATTGAATTTTTACACTGGGAATATATTCTTTCATAACATATGTAGCTAAAAAATAAAGTGAAAAAATAAGCTTTCATATGATTTATAGCAGTTCTGTGTAAATATAGTTATTTTGTCCAACTTTTAAGGTCAAACTTGAAAGGAAAAAAATGTGTTAAAAGTAGAATATCCAACCAAAAATAAATGTATTCCTTAGGTTAAAATAAGCAATTGATTTTCTTGGAAAATGTGAATGATTTATTCCTAAATACAGCCCATTGAACTGTAGGTCAGCTGTATTGTTGGAGGGAATATCTTTGCAACTTTCCATTTTTGAGGTGGGGAGGGAAATATGAGGTGAGAGAGGGAGGGTGGGGCCACGGATCCACCCAGCTCCTTTTCACAGCCTAACTGTTCTTACAGTATAAACTGAAGACCAAAGCTATCTTACTGCTTTGGGAAAAAAAAAAAAAAAAATCCATTGCCTTCCAGTCGATTCTGACTCATAGCGACCCTGTGGGACAGAGTAGAACAGCCCCACAGGGTTTCCAAAGCTAATCTTTATGGAATCAGATTGCCCATCTTTCTCCTGTGGAACAGCTGCTGGGTTTGAGTCACTGACCTTTCTGTTAGCAGCCGAGTGCTTAACCACTGTACCACCCAGGCCCCTTCTGACTCCTGGAGGTCACAAAATTAGAATATTAACAGCAAAACTAACTTTCTCATTTGAATGTATGTCTTGGACTTAATGAAAATAAATGTTAGAATACAGACAGAAAAAAGAGAAAGAGGATCTACAAAACCAGGTATACAGAAACTATTGAGTAATATGAAATTAGAGAGTAAAACTACAGAACACAAAACCAGAGGAGATTCTTGAAAAGTAGTGAATGAATGATGAAGCTTTGTGCTATGCTATTTTAGACAATCATTGGAATCTGATAATATAAATAAACTTATGGAGAAAACCTAGAAACACATGAGTTTTCAGAAATTCACTTTATTCAAACCAAAACCTGGGGGTCATTTTTCACATCTTCCTTCCCTCACATTAAATTAATCTATCACTGTAAGAAAAATGATTCTATCAATTTAACTTCCAAAATATCTCCCAAATCATTCCATTTTATACTACTTTCCATGCAACCACCCTGATCCAGCCAGGATATCACCAGGACAACTCCAATGACCTCCTAACTAATCTTCTAGTCTTCATGAATCCCCCTTCCAACCCATCCATACAACCATCAAGGGGATCTTCTATTTAAGATTCCTTACCATCTCAGAAGGAGCTCTGGTAGCATAGTGCCTAAGGCACTTGACTGCTAACCAGAAGGCTGGCGGTTCAAACCCACCAGCCACTCCTCAGAAGGAAGGTTGGGCAATCTACTTTCATAGTGATACCACCTCAGAAACCCAAGGAGGGGGTGCTATGAGTCGGGTCCAACTCCACAGCACATAACAACAACACCATCTCAGGCTGCCCTGACGTGACCTCTAAGAGAGTAGGTTCTTGCCACCCTCCCTCATCCCCTTGCACGCGTTCCACACCCCTACCCCATTTATTCACCCCATACCCTGCCACCTTTCCATCTTCCTCCTACTTGATTCTCTTTCTTCACTAAAACCCAGCTGTGCTTCCTTTCTCTTCCTGTATCCCTCCTCAGACTCTTCACACTCTCCTTCCTCAATTTATTATCTGACTGATTTCTTTTCATCATTCAATTTTCAACTTACATGATATTTACCAATGGGTGCTTCCTTGGGCACACAATCTAAAACAGCCACCACCACCACTATTCTGGCTTGTGATATTTTCTTTCATAGCACTTGCAAAAATGTATAATTACATACTCATTTGAGTGTATGTCTACTTAATGTACATCCTCCTTATCATATGGATTCAAAGAAGGTAGGAACCATGTCTATTTTGTTCCCAGTGCCTAGTCTAGTATCAAGAGTCCTTGGGTGGTATAAATAGTTAATGTGCTTGGCTGCTAACAGAAAGGTTAGAAGTTGGAATCTAGCCAAAGGCACCTTGGAAAAGAGCCCTGGTGATCTCCTTCTGAAAAATCAACCACTGACAACTGTATGGAGCACAATTCTACTCTGACATACATCTGGTCACCATGAGTCAGAGCTGATTCAATAGCCACTGATTTTAGTGTAATAGCTGCCATGGAGTAGGTGTTCAATAAGTGAATAGATAAACAAACTAGCAGAATCAGGTCCAGAAATATTTTCAAAGAATGGAAATGCCTAACAAGATGAAGATTAAAAGGAATAACTGTTATTAGTGTGATTTAAAAATAAAACTGACCCAGTTTCTTTCAAAAGATGAATGGGTAAGCAAAACGTGGGACATATCTTCAGTATGATACATACATTCAAATGTACGTGGTGGTTGTCTGACATACATTCACTTACTCAGCCATAAAGAGAAAAGAAGTCCTTATACATGCTAAAACATGGATGGATGAACCTTGAAAATATGCTGAGTGAAATAAGTCAGTCACAAGAGCAGTAGAACAGGCAAATGCACAGTGACAAAAGTTCATTAATGGTTACCAGAAACTGGGAGGAAGGGAATGACAGAGCATTGGTGAAGAAGCATTGAGTTTCTGTTTGGGCTGATGAAAAACTTTTGGAGATGAATAATGGTGATTGAACCACAAAATGGTAAATATATTTAGTGTCACTGAATTGTGAATTTAAAAATGGTTAAAATAAAACTTCTTGTTTTATATATGTAGTTTACCATAATAATTTAAAAATAGAAAGAAAGAAAGAAATGATGATATAGGGCAGATACTAAGCTCTGGTAGTGTAGTGCCTAAGGCACTTGACTGCTAACCAGAAGGCTGATGGTTCAAACCCACCAGCCACTCCTCGGAAGGAAGGTTGGGCAATCTACTTCCATAGTGACATTGTCTAAGAAACCCAAGGAGGGGTCACTATGAGTCAGGCCCAACTGGACGGCACATAACAGCAACTACGAAGCCTGGTAGCTGCCCGGATAAAAACATAGTGTGATGGAAACTCAAACTCACTGTCTCTGCTCCTCATTTCTTGAGTCTAAAAATAATTTCATCAGCGTACCCATAGGTGATTAACAACTGACTAATGTTCAGCAATTGCGACAGATGTATGTGTACATGAAATGCTGACTTATTAATTTATAATAAAAATGGAACTAGCAAGCCCATCTGATATTCAAAATCATTGTTCAGTTTCATCTCTCCCTGAAGGAAGGAGACGGATGACTAAATTATATCCAGATGACAACTGTAGCTTAGATAAGATTCTTGGCCACAAGTTGTTAATATAGCTATGGTACCATTACCTGAGACCAGGCCACTATTATCTTCTGCCAGAATTCTTACAACAGTCTCCTAACTAACCCCCGCCCCCAATCCATTAAGCACATAGTAGCAAAAGTGTTTCTTTTAAAATATGCTTCCAGTCATGTTACTCCTCTATTCCGAACCCTTCAATGATTGCTTAGAAGGATCTCCAGCTCCATACTCTCATAGCTTGCAAGGCTCTGCATGATCTGGATCCTGAAATCGCTCCAACTTCCTGGGGATACTCCTTTTCCCAACACTCTCCTTGCCCCAACATGTACACTGGGGTGATTTTAGTCCTTGGATGTGACAAGCTGACTTTCTAACCCAGTTTCCTCTGCCAAAATGATTCCTCAGTCATCCACAGGGATAATTCCTCTTTGTTTTCTAGATTTTACCTTATTTATCCAAGACACCCTCCCTGGCTACTCTTTTCAAATCCCTCACCCTTCCCATCTAACTTTCTGTTCTATTTCCTTTACAGTACTTACCACAACTAGCAATCATTTTGTTTATTTTATTCAGTTCTTTGATATCTATCACCCCCTTTAGAATGAAAGTTGTATGAGGGTAGAGGCTATCTTTTTTGGTTACTCTGAACTTTCAGGGCCTAGAATTGTTGTTGTTGTTAGTTGCCTTTGAATTGGCTCCAACTCTTGGCATCCCATGTACAATACAAGGAAACATTGCCCAGGCCTGCACAATCTTGTTTGTATGCTTGAGTCAATTGTTGCAGTCTCCATATATTTTGAATATCTTCCAACCTGGGGCCTTACCTCTCAGTACTAAATTGGACAATATTCTGTTGTAGTACATAAAGTTTTCATTGGCTGATTTTTGAAAGTAGATTTCCAGATCTTTCTTCCCCATTCATTTCAGTCTGGAAGCTCCTCTGAAACCAAGTCTCCACTGGCAGACTGGTGGTGGTTGCACATGAGGTGCATTGGCCAGGAATTGAACCTGGTCTATAGCATGGAAGGTAAGAATTTTGTCACTGAACCACCATTCCTTCATGTCACAACACCTTTAGCCATCAAATATTAGACTCCAAGATCTCAGAATTCAGCCTTCCATGTCAGCTATTTCTACTCAAGTTGCTGAGAGTAGAGGTGGAATTTGGTAGTTTAACAAGTCATAGTCTTATACTTGGAAAGATTATCAAATGCAAGCATTGAAAATTTTATGGTGGCCAAGGTTTCAGTGTAAATGTCTAGTTCTTTAAAGTAAATAAGATTATGTCACCCTAGGATCCATTCTAATTTGGTATGACCTCATTAACATAAAAAAAATTTTCAAACAGGAGCTCAACCACAGATACAGGGTCCAGAATTTCAATACAAAGTTTAGGGGCACAATTAATCCACAACAGCTACTGCCATCTCCATGCTCCAGGTGCAGAAACTGAGTCTTAGAGGTAATAAATTACTTATCTCTGATTGCATACCACCTAGTGAGTGACAGAGTTAGGATTAAAGCTCTATTGACTTCAATTGACATCACAGTCCCCTGCTATTTCCTAAATGATCTTCACTTGATTATCAGAGGGACTGCTGAAACCAGTAACAAGTTTTACCAGTTCTAGTCAATGAAAATGTCTTAAGGACCTACTATCTACTAAGTACTAGAGATGTCTGCCTCTCTTTGCTCTGTAGTTTATGATCTAGTGGAAATTCACAATAGAGTCGCGTAATGATGAACAGCAATTTTTGTGAATGTAGTAGCCACAGTAATATACACATTAGGCATTCTGAATGCCTGCTATGGTTCAGGCACTGTGCAAAATACCAAAAATACCATAGACAGCCAAACAATCCTCTTATTTCAAGCCTATGCCAATTCCTTGCTGTTCTTGCTGTGAGAGAAAGCATTTGTAATCCTGAAGAATGACCTCAAATGATCTTAAAAACTTTTAAGTGAAGTATCCTAAAAACTCACTACCATCAATTCATTTCCAACTCATAGCAACCCCCAATGGGTTTCTGAGGCTGTAAATCTTTACAGAAGTAGATTGCCCAGTCTTCCTTCTGTGGAGCAGCTGGTGGGTTTGAACCACTGACCTTCCGGTTAGCAATCAAATCCCTTATCCACTGCACCAGCAGAGCTCTTACATGTTCCTCTGCAAGTGAAAGTAGACCAGTTAGCCTGCATGGGGTCAGCTCTCTGAAGAAATAAGCTAAAATATTGCTAGTAAATACATGGCTTGAGAGTTTGGGTACCATCCAACCTCACAAAACCTGTCTTCAGAGTCATCTAAAAGAAGCAAAGAGAGAATAAGATTGTAACTATGAAAGCCGGATTTTAATCAAGATATTTTGACTGGGCAAAAGTGTTGTTGTTAGGTTCTGTTGAGTTGGTTTCAACTTATAGCCATCCTACATACAACAGAGCAAATTACTGCCCATTCCTGGGCTATCCTTTTAATCATTACCATGCTTGAGCCTATTGTTGCTGCCATTGTGTCAATCCATCTCATCGAAGATCTTCCCCTTTTTCGCTGACCCTCTACTTTACCAAGCATGATATTCGTCTTCAGGGATTTGTCCCCTCTAACAATATGACCAAAGTACAGCAGACAAAGTCTGGCCATTTTCTCTTCTAAGAAGCATTCTGGCTATACTTACTCCAAGACACATTTGTTCATCCTTCTAGCAATCCACAGTACATTCCATACTCTTCATCAATACCACAATTCAAATTTTCTGGTTTTCCTTACTCATTGTCCAGCTCTCACATGCAAATGAGGTGATTAAAAGTATCATGGCTTGGGACAGGTGCACCCTAGTCTTCAAAGTGACATTTTTGCTATGTAACACTTCAAAATGTATTGCCCAGTGTAATACATTGTCTGATTTCTTGGCTGATGCTTCCTTGGCTATGATTGTGGATCCAAGTAAAATGAAATCCTTGACAACTTCAATCTTTTCTCTGTGTATCAAGATGGTGCTTATTGGTTCAGTTTTGAGGATCTTTGTTTTCTTTATGTTGAGGTGTAATCCATATTGAAGGGTAAAGATGTAAAACTGCTTTAAAAAGAGTATGTCAGTGTAGATCACGAATTTGTTAGTGTCAATCTACTACTGTCAACTGACATCAGATATTCAAGTCACTAAAGAATGATAAGGTCTCCCTGGGAGGCACAATGGCTAAGTACATGACGACTAGCTAAAAGGCTGGCATTCGAACCCACCCAGAGGTCAGGTCTGGTGATCTACTTCCAAAAGGTCACAGCCTCAAAAATTCTGTGGAGCAATTTTACTCTCCACACATGGGTCACCATGAGTCACAATCAACTTTACAGTAACCAACAACAACAACAAAAAGTGTAAGTCACTGAAAGGCAAGGATGAGTTTTTCCACGTCTATCTGATGTTTCTGTTAAGGGCATCCCACTCTCTTCATTTATGATCCAATGAATATTCTGATTACTATTTTGACTTCTGTGTTAGAATTTTTGACTTTGAATCTGGACTCCAGCCACATTTTTAAATTGACAGTCTCATGTTTGAATAATTTAAGTCAATCACAGAGAAGCTGAGTGGTCACTTTGGAAACATGGTAAAATTATAATTCTGGGCAAAGTCCTTATTTCCCAGGGTCTGATCCTTAGCTTTGTAGGTACAGATGCTGAGTTTTGAAGCTAAGGAACAGAACTCGGGGGATAGGAACCATTCCTAGATATTACCATCAAAAGGGGCACATTCTGAGAAATTGTTCTGTCTTTTTCTATGATATCTTTGTGACTTTGCTAATTATAGAAAGCCCTGCAACCAAATTCTTCGACAGTGGGATTGCTAATAATGGGCCATGACCAAAATGTGCTTCCATCTTAATGCACAATTTAAGTGTTCTAGAGTGATGTGAGACATCTCAGCCTGGAAACTGCAGGTACAATACAACTCCTGGGGCTTCACTACTGCCCAGGACTGCATTGTTTCTTCTGGACTTTATTCTAGTTGATTTTATATGACATCTTCTTTACGGGAGAAATGGTGGCACAGTGCCTAAGACATTTGACAGCTGACCAGAAGGCTGGCGGTTCAAACCCACCAGCCTCTCCTTGGAAGAAAGATTGGTCAATCTACTTCCATAGTGATACTGCCACGGAAACCCAAGGAGGGGTCGCTGTGAGTCAGATCTGACTCGACAGCAGTGGGTTTTTTTTTCTTCATTGCGATAGTCTTTATTCTTAAGGAATTGGTCTTCCAAGTCCTTAAACTTGCAGTCAGAAAACTGAACCTACGTGCCATGGAGCTGAAGCCAGAGTTATATCTGTACTGACCTGCAAATCCTCTGAAAGATGTTATTTGTGTGTCTCCTGGGCTAATGGGAAGCCTTCAGTTTTGAGGCAGCATTAAAATTAGAAACAACTACTTTGATTTCTGTGGCCGAGAGTGTAGCTTTCTCAGTGACTGCGGTTGTCTCATGGATACCAAAATGAATCATTTCAGAGGCATTTTGGGGGACATGGATTCTATACATAAGGGTGATCTGAAATGCCTTTTGGGGTTCAGTGTTGAAGGAGATGACTACAATATGAAACCGACGCTTACAGCAAGTTCTGGGTTCCATTTGAGAATATATAATGTCTAAGCCATGACTGACAGAGTTTAGCAACTATATGCTTTCAACAAAAATGCCAGTTCCTCAACTTCACACTCCTTCAGTAAGAAGCAGCCGTGGGCTTCACCCTCAAAGGCAAATAGGCTTTACCCTCAGAGCACCACAAGTGATCTCACAATGGATCTCCATGTAGTTTGTATTTGTACTACTACTGAGATAAATCAAGCATTCACAAGAAAAGTAAACACAAAATTTATGTTACAAACCATTTTTATTAAAAAAAAATTTCACTTCATCAGAAAGAGAAATAATTACATGGAATTCATTAGAAAATGATGAAAACGTCAGTTTGTCACTGTTCTAAACAGCTGGTTTTAGTTTAAACGATTGCTGTTGTTGTGGAGTCTATTTTGACTCATGGCAATGGCATGTGCGTAGAGCAGAACTGCTCCATAGAATTTTCATGACTGTGACCTCTTGGGAGCAGATCACCAGGCCTTTCTTCCAAGGCACTTCTGGATTGATCCACACCACCATCTTTTGACTTGTAGTCTAGCATGTAACCATTTGAGCCACCCAGGGAGTCTGTCTCAATGATTAATTGAAAGTTAATCTCCCAGTCCTGTGGCTTCCAACCAAACAAAAGACAGGCATATGAGCTGAACATTTACATTAGGTAGATACACTCCTTGGAGAGATCAATCACGGGAGAATAGAAGGGCTGAATATGCATAGGGAGACAGCTCAGAGGAAGGAGCACATGGGAGGGAAAGTCACAGGGAAGAGGTAACTATGGGAAGGAAGTGGGAGGGAAGCTGTTGCATTGTGGGAAATTGCAGTCAATGTCATGAGACAAAGTGTATGTGAACTGCTATATGGAAAGTGAATTTGCTCTGTAAATTTTCACCCAAATCACAATAAAACTTTTGAAAAAGAAGAAGCTTGCAAGCAGCCATCTAGATGCAACTATGGGTCTCTCCTCATCCAGAGCAAAGAAGAATGAAGAAAACCAAAGATGCATGGAAACTAGTCCGAGGGACTAGTACACCATACGATCTTCAGCCTATATGACTATGAGACCAGAAAAACTAGATGGTGCCTGCCTACCACTGTCAACCACTCAGAGGGGGCTCTATATAGGAGATCCTGGACAGAGTGGGAGAACAATGTGGAACAAAACTCAAAATCATAAAAATAAAAAAGGGGTGGGGGGACCAGGTTTTTGGTCTGATAGAGCCTGGTGGAACCCCTGAGGCTATGGCCCCTAGATACCTATCAGGTCTGGAATTGAACCCACTGCTGTGGCTTCCAGCCAAACAAAAGACAGGCATATGAGCTGAACATTTACATTAGGAGATACACTCCTTGGAGAGATCAATCATGGGAGAATAGAAGGGCAGTGTATGCACAGGGAGACAGCTTGTGGAGCAGGAGTGAAAGGGATGGAAGGACACAGGGAAGAGGTGGCTATGGGAAGGAAGTGGGAGGAGAGCTGTTGCATTGTGGGAGATTGCAGTCAATGTCATGAAGCAAAGTGTATATGTACTGCTGTATGGAGGATGAATTTGCTCTGTAAACTTACAGCCAAATAACAATGAAATTAAAAAAAGAAAGTTAATCTGTCATAAACAATCAAGGAAATGCCCTGCTTGACATTTACCTTTAGGAGTAGAAGTCTGTAATTCACCTGACAAAAACATGGCATCTGAAGCTTCACAGACAATGAAAAGGTTGATGCTTTTTCATGTTTGAGAAATCTTGTGTATAAACTTTGTTAAACAAATGAAGTTTGGCTCAAGAAATTCAAAAGCTAATGTCAACTACTCAAACCAAACACAATAAAGAGATTCCAAAATGAAAATTAGTGCTTTCAATTTCTCAAAATAAGTTGGTTTCAAGAGGAAAATGTGAACAATAGAAGGAAGACAGTAAAATAGGGGATGGTTCCAAGTGATAAAGAAAGTATTTAAAAAAAAAAGAGTCAAAATTAGATGGAAAATTACCACAAAATCATTTGCACTGAGATTATTTCCTTTAATCTCTTATTTTCATGATAAGAATGGAAGAAAAAGAATAAAGAGGAAGAATAAGATTAATCCAAAGGTAAAATCAAAATAAATTCTTTTCTTTCCTTCCATAATAAACTAAAAAAAAACTAACAAATCTGTCCTGGAGGAAGTGCAGCCAGAATGCTCCTTGGAAGAGAGAATGGCCAGACTTTGTCTCACCTACTGTGGTCATGTTGTAAGATGGGACCATTCCCTGGAGAAGGATATCATCCTTGGTAAAATGGAGGGTCAACAAAAAAGGGGAAAGCCCTCAACAAGATGGATTGACACAGTAGCTACAACGATGCACTCAGGTATAGCAAGGATCATGGAGCTGACACAGGACTGAGTAGTGTTTTCTTCTGCTGTTCATGGGGTCACTTTGAGTCAAAGATGACTTGACAGCGCCAAACAACAACAACATAATGAATAACAAAATAAAACAAGGAAGCATTAAGAAAGAAAAAAAGAAGATACTAGGTGTTTCTTAATTTAGTTTGAAATGTTTCCATTGGAAAGAATTCAAAAATGCTCAGTTGTTGGCATACATTCTTCATTCTTATCTATCTCTAAGTGTGTCAGTCTTATCTATTTTTAGAATAGAAGACTCTTGATGATAAGGATTTTGACTTATTTATATATGCTGCAATGAAATTCTGTGGATAAATCTAGAACCAGTTCTCTTTGCACTAATCGGAAGAGTTATTGATTGAACTTTACTCTCTCCTATACAGTGTTATGTACAATAGACTCAAGTGTTGCAATGATTGTAACAGTGGTAAAGGACCAGGCAGTGTTTCATTTTGTTGTACATACGGTCACTATGAGTTGGAACAATCTTGATGGCACCCAACAAAAATCAACAGTTTTTTGAATGATTGCAGTTGAGAACATAGATGGTCTGAACAGGTATTGGCTGGAACATGCACTATCTATAGGCTTGGATGACATTGTAAGGTGTTCCCTGCCAGTGAATGGGACATCTGGCCAGGCCAGAATAGCAAAGGAGAGCCTGCTAGTGAACCAAGAGAAGCCCAGTAGAATTGTACTCTGCATAGCCATTAGGGAACAAAACATCATCTTTGAGTACTAGCGTTTTAAATCCTTAACATTTATATTTAAAAAATCACATGAAAACATTTCCATGTTTAAGTAAATTATGTAATACATTATTAATCCTTTTTGGGACATATAAATATTATTTTGGCTCAAAAAACATTTATTGTCTTGTATGCCAGGCAATGTATGAAGCATTGGATGCACAAAAATGAGTAAGGCTTTTTCTCAGTGAACTTATATGCTGATGAAGACATCTCAATATTGTTATAGAAAGTAACAAATAAAGGTATATACAGGGTTCTATAACAGCACCATAAAGAAAATTCAATAGTGTCTCATTGAAGAAGGATGCCTAAGCCAGCAATTGAAAGATAAGTAACAATTAGCCAAATGGAGAAAGGCAGGACACAGTGCTTCAAGGGGAAAGGCATGAGCAAAGCAGCGGGATGGATGGGGTGGCTATAACCACACTAGAGCACTGGAGATAAAAGTAGTGGAAAAAGAGCTGAGGGAAGTGAGGAAGGGGAGCTGGTATGCCCATCCCAGGGCCTTGGACTCCCCTCTGGACCTGGGACTGAAGATCTTCAGTAGGGAACATGGACTGTTCATTTTGGATGGCTGTATCTGGTAGAGTTCTTTGGTTGTAAGCAACAGAAATAAGTGCTAGTGGACATGAACAAAATAAAAGGAGATATTCAAAAGATTTCAGGCAGCTCCCAAAATGGAAAGAAAAGCTGGAGAAGCTGACCTGGAAAGGCTAACCCCAGTGGACCTCCAGAGAATGGCAATGGGCCTTCTCAGGATCAGCCAGAGTGTGCTGATCCACCAGCATGTGCCTTAAAAAAGAGGAGGAGGAGGAGTTATTTTTATTAAACAATAAACATACAGGTGTGTATATTTTAAAGGGCAAATAATATAGCTGAGATTATGTTATAACAATAGCCATAACAATAACAAAAAATAAAACAGTAATCTCAACTTGCCCTTCCCAAGTCTGATTCCCACTTCACGGAGACACTTTCAAATATTTCAGCTGATATCTTAGTTATCTAGGAGCTCTGGTGGCGTAGTGCCTAAGGCATTTGACTGCTAACCAGAAGGCCAGCGATTCAAACCCACCAGCCACTCCTTGGAAGGAAGATTGGGCAATCTACTTCCGTAGATACTGCCTCGGAAACCCTAGTAGGGGTCGCTATGAGTCAGATCAAACTCAACAGCAGTGAGTTTGGTTTGGTGTCTTAGTTATCTAGTGCTGCTATAGCTTAAATACCATAAGTGGGTGGCTTTAACAAATAGAAAATGATTTTCTCTCAATTTGAGACCCTAGAAGTCCTGATTCAGGGTGTCAACTCTAGGGGAAAGTTTTGGAGGAAGGTACTTGTCTCTTTTGAGCTTCTGCTCCTGGGCATTCTACATACAGCTTGGCATATCTCTTCCTCCATCTCTGCTCTGCTAACTTGTCTAATCTTTTTTATATCTCAAAAGAGATTGACTCAAGATATTGTTTCATTAATCCTGCCAAATTAACCCATGTCAAATGGCATTGTAACCACAGGCATAGAGGTGAGGATTTATAGCACATATTCTGGGGAGACATAATTCAATGCATAACATTCTACCCTTTGGACCAAAAAAACTCATGTCTTTCCACGTGCAAAATAAATTCTCCCCATCACATTGTCACAAAAGTTCTAAGTGAACTCCAATTCCAAAATCTCATCTTCTGAAGCACATAAATCAAATATTGGTGAGATTTTAGAAGTATCCCCTCCTGGGACAAAATTCCTCTTCATCTGTGATCCTATTAAATCTAGAAGACAAGTTATCTGCTCCCGTCTTAGCCACTATGCTACCAGAGCTCCCATCTGCTTCCCAAGTACAACAAAATACAAAGGTAGACATTGCCATTACAAATGGCAGAAACTGGAGGAAAAGATGGGATGGTGTGCACCATCCAAGTCTGACAGCCAGCAGAACAAATGACATTAGCTTTCAAGGTTTGAGAATAGTCCTCTGTTCTTTGGCATCATTTGGGCAATGAACCCACCTTCCAGACTCTGAATTTTGGCCATGCCTTCTAGATTCTAGCTGGAGGCCACTCAGCCCTGGGCTTCACCTCTGCCTTCCAAGCTCAGTGAGATGGCAACTCTGCTCCTTGGACTTTGAGTAAGCTCATTCCCCTAGTCCATCTGAGTAATGACCTCACTTCCTTGGCCTTGACAGTCCTGGTTCTTCTGCCCCTTCTGTATGCTAGCCCCACATTCTCAGCTTTGGTTGGCAACCCCATCCCCCTGGCACATCATAATGGTGACATCACATTCCAAAACCAAATTGTTAAAGATTTGACTCTTTGAAACCTAGGAGGTTGTGGCCCCATCCTTTGAGTTCCAGGAGATCACAGCCCCACTCTGAAACTGAGAAGCTCCTGGTCCCTGTGCTCCTTCTAATAGTTCTGTTGATCTCTGATCTGCTCCAGGGATGGTTCTTTTCTTGGAGAATGACAGATGTAACTTCTTTGGCCTGTTTCCTAACTGTAGAATTACAAAAGGTAGGCAATTTTCTCTCCTGTTGTTCTTTCTCTGCCATCTTCAGTCCAAGCTGATTGCTTTTCTGCCGTGGTAGTTGGTTATATCCATCTGTCACAGGCTTAATCTCTTTAATAAAAGATTGCGTAGCCATGTCCTTCTTGAACATTATAGGACACATGTCATTAATATATACAACAGAATTTTCCAAATCTTTAAGTTCTGTTTTGCATAAAAAAACATCACCCTTCCTCCATTTTCCAATAACATTTTCATCATTTTCTTTTAAAACCTCACTGAAGATACGTTAACATTAGCATTCCTAGCAACATTCTGTACCTGGTGTCATATATGTTCTCTGAGATGATAAGGACTTTCTCTATAGGTCTCCTTACCTCTTTCTGAGTCCTCACCAATTATTGCCTTTGAAGTCCATAATTACTACCAAAAATCTCTTCAAGTAAATCTAGGCTTTTACTAATAGGCTCATTAAAGCTCCTCCAGCCTCTACACATTACCCAATTCCAAAACCACTTCCACATCTTAGGTATTTGCTACAGGAGCACCTCACTTCTTGGTACCAAATTCTATCACAACAGAATTCAATCTATAACATTCATTTTTTTTTTTTTCCTTCTGGAATTTTCTCTGTTATAGGTTGAATTATGCTCTCAAAAAAAAAAAAAAAAAAGTTGAAGTCCTAACCCCCCTACCTTCACCCCATACCTTGAATGTGATCTTGTTTGGAAACAGGGTCTTTGCTAATGTAATTAGTTAACATGAAGTCATACCGGAATAGGATGGGCCCAAACACAATATGAGTGGTGTCCTTCTGAAAGGAGAAGAGACACAGACAGGGACACAAAAGGAAGACAGCCATCTGAAGACAGATGCGGAGATTAGAGTGATGTGACCATAAGCCAAGGAGTACCTGAAACCACCAGAAGGTAGAAAAGGCAAGGTACGCGTCCACTCCTAGAGTCTTCAGAGAGAACAAGGCCCTGCTGCCAAGACCTCCATAACTGTGAAAGAATATATTTGTGTTGTTTTAAGCAATCTAGTTGTTATGCTTTGTCAAGGCAACAAAAGGAAATTAATACAACTTCTATATATGTAAATAACATAATTTTATTGTTATGTTTTGATTTTTTGGGTTCCAGATATGTTTGGTTTTTTTGTTTTGATATTATATAAGGAGGTCTGGTGATACAGTAGTTAAGGCATTTACCTACTAACCAAAAGGTCAGTGGTCAGAACCCATCAGCTACCCTGCAGAAGAAAAATGGGGTAGTCTGCTTCCATAGAGCTTTATAGCCTTGGAAACCCACTGGGGGTCACTATGAGTCAGAATCAATTCAATGGCAGTGAATTTGAGAGATTATATATATTAACATCCCACCGGTAGCATAGTGCCTAAGGCACTTGACTGCTAACCAGAAGGCTGGCGGTTCAAACGCACCAGCCATTCCTCATAAGGAAGGTTGGGCAATCTACTTCCATAGTGATACTGCCTTGGAACCCATGGAGGGGTCACTATGGGTTGGGTCTGACTCGACGGCACACAACAACAACTGTAAACAATATTTTACATTACTACCTCCCGTCTCCCACACTTCCTCTTTCCACTTCCTCTCCAGTCATCCTTCCAACATGGTCTTAATCCAAGTTGAAACTGTAGAAAATCTTCAATTATACTGTTATATGTATGTGAATGCTGTTGTGAGAGTTGGAGCTGTGTGTCAACTTAGCTGGACCACAGTTCTGTGTAGTTTAAGGAATTGTGATATTGGTTGTTCCAATGATGGGATCAGATGTATATGTTTTGAGCAACCAATCCATTGAAAGGGAGTTTCCCCTAGAGGTGTGGCCTGCTTCCAGTATATTTATGGACATCCTGGGAAAAGAGACACTCTTCTGTGGATAGGGATTCTGTTGTGCTGCCTACAACTGTCTGTGAGGGAACAATCCACCATTTGGCCTGAAGATCTTGGATTCGTAATCCATTGGAATCAACAGTCAATATACTGCCCGCCAAACTTGAGCTCCTCAGCCCCTGCATCTGCGTGAGTCAGGAAAAGCCTCCAGCTTGATGTTTGATCCAAGAACTTGGGACTTGCCAGCTTCTATAAGTGTGTGAGTCATTTTCCTAAGATAAATTTCCCATTCTCTCTCTTTATATATAAGCTTTACTGGTTTTGCTTCTCTAGAGAACCAAGTCTAACACATTGGTACTGGGAGTGGTTCTAGAGAGCAAAATCATAAAGATGGACTTCCTAAATTGGTTCTCCAATTTAATTAATCATAAAGACACTAGTGACCCTACCTCTGTTAGTAAACAGGGACCTGCTAATCTGTGGTGTGAGGTGGCAATATTAATATGCAAAATACCGCCACCAAGTACTTGTGAGAAGTAAGGCTCTAGGTGATTGCATATTTGATATTTTTTGCAATTTTGTCAGGATGAGGAGTATAAGGAAGCTGGTTGGTTGGTCCTACTTACACTAGACAAAGTGGTGAAAGAGTGAGATGAGCTCAGGGTTGCTCAGTCACAGGTTAAGCACTGAAAAAAAGACCTCCATGTTTCCAGTTGTGCTCTGAAAGAAAGCCTTATTTCTTCTAGTAGCAGAGCTGATATTGCCAAAAAACAAACCCAGAGTCTTATTGTAAGGGTGGCTGAATTAAAATGCCAATTAAATTACCAATACAGAATGGTGTCTGAAGTTAAAGTGAGAGCAATGATTGGGAAAAAATGGGATCCTGAAACCTGGAAGGGGGACATATGGGCAGACAGTCAGGAAGATCAGGATATGGAGCCTGTAAATTCTGTTGAATCTCTCCCATCTGAAGAGATTACTGTAAAACCATTATTCCTTCTACCTCTGTTTGATGGGATTAATCCCACTGTTCCTTCTGGGCCATTGCCTGAGGCAGAGGCCATGGAAGACATTGCAGGATGTTCTCAGGAACTGCCCCAACCACCCATTGTTGCTGCTAGACCTATAGCTAAAGTTAAGTCCAAATGAGCCCCAAAAGGTGAAATACAAAGTGTGACTGAGGAGGTAGTATGCTACACCTGAAAAGACCTACTTGATTTTGCTAACATGTACAGCCAGAAACCTGGAGAATATGTATGGAATGGCTACTGATGGTATGGGATAATGGTGTAAGGAATGAAACATTGGATCAGTCTGAGTTTATTAATTTAGGCCCACTAAATACAGATTCTTCATTCAATGTTTCAGCTTGAGAAGTTAGGAAAGGATCTAATAGTTTATTTGGTTGGCTTACTGAAGCATGGATTATGTGATGACCTATCTTAAGTCAAGTTAAGTACCAGACCTAGCTTGGTATAATGTAGAAGAAGGTCTCCAGAGGCTTAGGGAAATTGGTCCGTTAGAATGGATTTATCAGATTAGAGCCCTAGAGTCAGAAATGGAGAGTCCAGAAGACATACCTCTCACTAGTACGGTGAGGAATAAATTTGTGAAGGGAGCCCCAGCATCCTTGAAGACTGCTGTGATTGCTATTTTACGTAAGCCGGATTTGACAGTGGGAACTGCCCTAATTGAACTAAGACACTCAACTATGATGGGGCTGATTGGACCCTGTGGTAGTAGGGGCCAAGTGGCAGCAGTTAATCAACAAAGGCAAGGTGAAGTTGGTTATAATAATGGACAGTAGAGTTGGAACAGTAATCAGAATATTCTGACTTTTGTGGAATTATGGCATTGGCTACTTGAACATGGTGTTCCTAGTAGTGAACTACATGGCAAACCTACTAAATATTTACTTGATCTATATAGACAGAAGAATTCTAGGTCACATGAACAGCAGTCTAGCCTGAATCCAGAGTCACAGCCTCTCAATCAATTCCCAGACTTGAGTCAGTTTACAGACACACAAAACCTTGAATGAAGGGGAGGCCAGGTCCATTTTGAGGAAGGACCCCACTACAATGCAAAAAATTTATAATGTCAATCTTTCTCCCAGCCTTCCCCAAAGGGATCTGAGGCCTTTTACGAGAGTGACTGATCACTGGGGAAAAGGAAATCATCAGACTTTTCAGGGATTACTGGACACTGGCTCTGAATTAACACTAATTCCAGGAGACCCAAAGCGTCATTGTGGCCCACCAGTCAGAGTGGAGGCATATGGAGGTCAAGTTATTGATGGAGTCTTAGCTAAAGTGCATCTCAGAATGGATCCAGTGAGTCCCCAAACTCATCCTGTAGTGATTTCCCCAGTTCCAGAATGCATAATTGCAATAGATATACTGAGAAATTGGCAGAATTTCCACTTTGGGCCACTGACATGTGGATTAAGGCCTATTATGGTAGGAAAAATCAAGTGGAAGCCATTAGAACTGACTCTACTTACAAAAATAGTAAATCAAAAGCAATACCACATTCCTGGAGGGGTTGCAGAGGTTATTGCCACCATCAAGGACTTGGATGTAGGGGTGGTGATTCCCACCACATCCCCATTTAATTCGCCTATATGGCCTGTACAAAAAATAGATGGATCTTGGAGAATGACAGTAGATTATTATAAACTTAAACAGGTGGTGACTACAATTGCAGCTGCTGTTCCTGATGTGGTTTCATTGCTTGAGCAAATTAGTAGATCTCCTGGTACTTGGTATGCAGCTATTGATCTGGCCAATGCCTTTTTCTCACTATCAATTTCAAAGGACCATCAGAAGCAGTTTTCTTTCAGCTGGCAAGGCCAACAATATACAGTGCTTCCTCAGAGGTATATCCTCTCCTCAGCACTATGTCATAATTTAGTCCCTAGGGATACTGATCTCCTTTCCCTTCCACGAGACATCACACTGGTCTATTACATTGATGACATTATGCTGATTGGACCTAGCAAGGAAGAAATATCGATGACTTTAGACTTATTGGTGAGACATATACCTATTAGAGGTTGGGAAATTAACCCAACAAAAATTCAGGCACCTTTCACCTCAGTGAAATTTCTAGGGGTCCAATGGTGTGAGGCATGTCAAGATATTCTTATTAAAGTAATGGATAAGTTATTGTACCTGGCTTCCCCCACAACTAAAAAGGAGGCACAACTTCTGGTGGGCCTCTTTGGATTTTGGAGACAACATATCCCTCATTTGGGTGTGTTGCTGCAGGCTATTTATCAAGTGACTCGGAAAGCTGCTAGTTTTGAGTGGGGCCCAGAACAACAGAAGGATCTGCAACAGGTTCAGGCTGCCATGCAAGCTGCTCTGCCACTTGGGCCATATGATCCAGCTGATCTAATGGTGTTTTAAGTGTCTGTAGTAGATAGAGATGCTGTTTGGAGTCTTTGTCAGGTCCCCATTGGTGAATCACAATGCAGACCCTTGGGATTTTGGAGCAAAGCCCTGCCATCTTCTGCAGATAAAAACTCTCCTTCTGAGAAACAGCTTTTGGCTTGTTACTGGGCTTTAGTAGAGACTAAACCATGGCCACCAAGTCCATGACGCCTGAGCTACCCATCATGAACTGGATGTTGTCTGACCCACAGAGTCATAAAGTGGGATGTGCACAGCAGCACTCCATCATTAAATGGAAGTGTTATATCAGAGATCAGGCTCGAGCAGGACCTGAAGGCATAAGTAAGTTGCATGAGGAAGTGGCCCAAATACTATGGTCTCCACTCCAGTCACATTATCTTTCCTCTCCCAGTCTGCACCTATGGCCTCATGGGGAGTTCCTTATGATCAGTTGACTGAGGAAGAGAAAACTCGTGCCTGGTTTACAGATGGTTCTGTGCAATATGCAGGCACCACTTGAAAGTGGACAGCAGCAGCACTGCAGCCCGTTTCTGGGACTTCCTTGAAGGACAGTGGTGAAGGGAAATCCTTCCAATGGGCAGAACTTCGAGCCATGCATATGGCTGTTCACTTCGCATGGAATAAGAAATGGCCAGATGTGTGATTATATACAGATTCATGGGCTGTGGCTAATGGCTTGGCTGGATGGTCTGGGACTTGAAAGGAGCATGATTGGAAAATTGGTGACAAGGATGTATGGGGGTGAGGTGTGTGGATAGATCTCTCTGAATGGGCCAAAGGAGTAAGGATATTTGTGTCTCATGTGAATACCCACCAAAAGGTGACCTTGGCAAAGGAGAACTTTAACAATCAGGTGGATAGGATGACACGTTCAGTGGAAATCAGCCATCCTTTTTCCCCAACTACTCCTGTCATTGCTCAATGGGCATGAACAAAGTGGCCATGGTGGCAGGGATGAAGCTTATGCATGGGCTCAGCACCATGGACTCCCATTTACAAAGGCTGATTTGGCTACTGCCACTGCTAAATGCCCAATCTGCCAGCAGCAGAGACCAACACTGAGTCCACAATATAGAACCATTCCTTGGGGTGATCAGCCAGCAACCTAGTGACAGGTTGATTACATTGGACCCTTCCATCATGGAAAGGACAGCATTTTGTTCTTACTGGAATAGATACTTATTCTGGATATGGATTCTCCTTCCCTGAACACAACGTTTCTGCCAAAACTACCATCTTCCCCGTCATCCTGAAGCAGCTGGCTTTATAGAACGATGGAATGGCCTACTGAAAACACAATTACGGTGTCAGCTAGGTGGCAATCAATACCTTGAAGGGTTGGGGCAATGTTCTCCAGGAAGCTGTATATGCTCTAAACCAATGTCCAATATAAGGTGCTGTTTCTCCAATAGCCAGGATTCATGGGTCCAGGAACCAAGGAGTGGAAACGGGAGTGGCACCACTCACTATTACCCCTAGTGATGCACTCAAAAAATTTTTGCTTCCTGTCCCTGCTACCCTATGCTCTGTGGGTCTGGATATCTTAATCCCAAAAGGAAGAACACTCCCACCTGGAGACACAATACTGATTGCATTGAACTGGAAATTAAGAATGCACCCAGCCATTTTGGCTTCCTCGTGCCTCTGGATCAACAGACAAAGAAGGGCATTACTGTACTATCTGGTATGATAGATCCTGATTACCAAAGGGAAATTGGATTGACATTACATAATGAAGGTAAAGAAAAATATGTCTGTAATACAGGAGATTCTTTAAGATGTCTCTTAGTACTACCATGACTTGTGATTAAAGTCAATGGAAAATTACAGCAACCCAATTCTGATATGACTACTAATGGCCCAGACCCTTCAGGAATGAAGGTTTGAGTCACCCCATCAGGCAAAGAACCACAACCAGCTGAGGTGCTTGCTGAGGGCAAGGGAAATACAGAATGGGTGGTGGAAGAAGGCAATTCTGAATATCAGCTACAACCATGTGACCAGTTGCAGAAACGAGGACTGTGATTGTTATATTTCTTCATTGTGTATGTGCATCAAGTATTTTTGTTTCCTTCTATTATGAGCTGTGAAATGTAAATAAGGTTAATGCATATCAGTTGTATGTGTGTTAGCATATCATGTTAGGTGCAAATATGACCTTATAATTGGTTAAGAAGATGTGTACAACTACCAAGTTGACAAGGGGTGGACTGGGTTATTTGGAGCTGTGTGTCAACTTGGCTAGACCACAATTCTGTGTGGTTTAAGCAATTGTGATGTTGGTTGTCCCAATGATGGGATCAGATGTATATGTTTTAAGTGATCAATCCATTGAAAGGGAGTTTCCCTAAGGGTGAGGCCTGCTTCCAGTATATTTATGGACATCCTGGGAAAAGAGACACTCTTCTGTGGATCAGGATTCTGTTGTGCTGCCTACAACTGTCCGTGAGCGAACAATCCACCATTCATTCAGCTTAAAGATCTTGGATTCATCCTTCGTTAGAATCAACAGCCAGTATACTGCCTGCCAACCTGGAGCTCATCAGCCCCTGCAGCTGCGTGAGTCTGGAAAAGCCTCCAGCTTGACCTTTGATCCAAGAACTTGAGGATTGCCAGCTTCTATAAGTGTGTAAGCCATTTTCCTAAGATAAATTTCTCTTTCTCTCTCTATATATAAGCTTCACTGGTTTTGCTTCTCTAGAGAACCCAGTCTAACACAGTTGTTAACAGCCAAGTCCTTAGTAAAGCATGATTATATTACTATTCTTGCACAACTTTTTATTTTTCCAGGAATTAATAACTTTTTTCTACGTAAGTATAGAACAAACTCTCAATATGGTCAACATATCAAATATTCTGTCCATTCTGTTTTCTTAGAATTCTCCCTCCTAGAGCTCTCAATTCGGAAGGAAGGTTGGGCAATCCTACTTCCGTAGTGATACTGCCTCGGAAACCCAAGGAGGGGTCACTATGAGTCAGGGCCGACTCGACAGCACATAACAACAACAACAACAACAACAACAGAGCTCTCAATCATCCTGCTTAATTCTAGACTCACTGTACTCCAGACAAAGTGCCAGTCATAATCTCAGGACTTCCCATCTTCTTTACTTCTCTCCTATATGGGATCCTCTGGGGGAAAAAAAAAATGGCAAAATCTTTGCCGTATTTCATTATTTTGGTCAAACTTGACCTCTGGCAGCTTCCTGAGAAAGAGCAGATAGTAAAGAAAGTTTTGGGGAGCTTCTTTCCTGCCTGCAGCTGTTTTTATTCTGATAGTTAATAATTAAAAGGAAAAAAAAAAAAAAAGTCAGGGAACAGAATTCTTCAAAATCCAAAAAAAAAAACCTCACTGCCGTTGAGTGGGATCCTACTCATAGTGACCCCTCTTCGGGTTTCCGAGGTGGTATCCCTACTGAAGTATATTTCCCAACCTTCCTTCTGAGGAATGGCTAGTGGATTTGAACTGTCAGCCTTCTGGTTAGCAGTCAAATGCCTTATGCCACCAGAACTAAATAGAATTCTAGTAGGAAATAATTTATTTCTCAGAAATTTAAGACATTTTTCCATTGTCTTCTAGTTTACCATATTGTTGTTGAGGATAGTATTCTCATTTGTGATTTTTAGTATTTTTTCCTCTTTTTTTTTCTGTAACTGCTCTTTTCTGTGCTGTCCTATAATTTCAAAAGGCACAATAATATTTTTTGTTAAGGGTCTTTTTTATTTCACTGTACTTTGATTTTTGAAAATCATTCCCTTAAGCTTTAGAAAATATTATTGAATTACATCTTTGATCATTTCTTTGTCTCCAGTTCTGAGGGGGGAGGTTCTCTCTTTCTGAAACTCCATTAGTTAAATAACAGACATAGGTCTTCTAAGTCAGAGGCATGTCTATAGAAAATAGCACCTGTGGCAAGCACTGAAATTGCACCCATCCAAACACCTGACACCCATCTTTTAGATAACTTTACCATAATATCAGCTCTAACACACAGGTAAGCTTGTTAATCTTTTATTTAGTACATTATGGTACCACATGAAAATTACAACTGCACCTTCCTTGCTTTCAGTGACAAAAATTGGTCTATGATGTGGTCATTTAAAAAAAATCTTTCAGTTTCTTCTCTTCCTACTCTCAGCAAAGTGAGTTCACACAGTCTGCCTTGATCCATGGAGGCTCCAAATACAAAAGTATTAGTTACTTTAGATACAGCTCTGCTCTAAGGGCTGGCATTTTTTTATCAACCCCTTCTTGGTCATTTTGTCCTACTGTCTGGGAGTTTTTCTTAATTTTTTGTTTTTCAAATCCTTTATTGAATGTTTTATTTCTGCTATCAAATCTTTCATTTCAAAAGCACATATTCTTTGAATATTGTTTTTGTAACAATATCATCTCTTCTTGATACAATATCTGCTCTCTATATAGGCAAAATCAAGAGATGTGCCCTACAATAGATCATGTAGGTATCAGCATGGATTCAGGGAAACACATCTGGTATAAGAATGCATGTTGCAAACTTCTTATGTGAGTTGATAAGGTCCTGACTGGAACCAAGGTAGGAGAGTTGAGTTAACAACATATTTAGGAGGTAAAATAAAAAAGTTTGGAGAGAAAAAAAAATCTGAAAGTTCAAATCAAGGTGCAGAAGAGAGTCATATCTGGGTTGATTCCTGGGTTTCCAGTTTAGATTACTATGTGCGTTGCAGAGCCATTTGCTGAAATGGGAATGGAACACTGAGAACAAGGTTAAGAGGATGATGATGAGTTCATTTGTGAGTTGTTATAGATGATGATGAAGCAGGTATGGGATATATGGGCCCAAAGTAACTGTGAAATTGACTTAGGAAAAATTCATTGATGTTAGTATGCATGTCTGGTATTGACTCAAATTAGTTGCAGACGAGTCGATTCTGATTCATGACATGCAGAGCAGAACTGTGGTCACAGAGTTTTCAATGATAGATTTTTGGGAAGAAAATAGCCAGGCCTTTCTTCCAAGGTGCCCTTCAGTTAGCAGCCAAGGATATCAACCATTTGTACCATTTTGGGACTCCTGACAACTGGCTTACTGTTATAAAAATGGAATGAAATCTTTCATATACCACATACACACACACATATATATGCACACACTCACACATTACTTACGTCTCAAAGGACATCCTAGCCATAGTTCGGTGCAGGTGTCTGTTTGTACCCTTGGAGTACAAAGCAGCTGTTCTAACTTCCTTGTCTTCATCAAAGATTGTCATCTTTTCTGCGGTTAGAGCACTGCCTATTTACTGCTCTTTCAACCACATTGAATTTGCTGCTGGGGCTAAAGTAACCACTTACATCTTTGACTCTCTAATGAGGTGTTGGGTTTTTTTTTGTTTTTTTTTTTTGCTTTGTTTTGTTTTTTTGACCCATGTCTTGCCAAGTCTTTAATGCTTATAGGCCCCCAGGCTAACAAACAAACCAATAAAAATTAGCTTATTAGCAATGTCATCGCCAACCACACACTCCACTTCTCAGTGGTGAAGGAAGAGGTGCCAGCAAGCAGCCTCTCCCACTGGGTGACTTGCTGAGTTTTCAGCAGCTCTGCTGCTTCCTGCCCCCAGAGGGTTGGCTGAGTTACTTTGTCCTGACAACTCCCAATTTCAGTCATTTCACAAGTCTAAAGCTTTCAAATGCCTCAGCTGCAAAAAAAAAAAAAAAAAAACTATAGTAAAATTATAAGTTATTTCTGAGTTTGAAGTTTTTACTGAAGGCAAGCATGTGGAAATATACACTAAGAAGTTCATGAAATGATTATTCTCATGCCCTAACACATCTAGAAAAATAGCAAACTAATAGTAAATGGGTTTCATATTATGAGGGGTCTTATGTGCCATGTTTAGGAGGTTGTTGTGAAAACAGAGAAAACCCCTATAAGGTTTTGGATAGGAATGGTCACAGATTTTTCTCTTTGCCCCTGTAATGGATTGAATTATGTTCATTCAAAAGGTGTTTTGAAGTCCTAACTCCTAGTATCTGTGAATGTGACCTTGTTTAGAAATAAGGTGTTTGAAAATGATATCAGCTAAATTACTATGATGTCATTCTGAAATAGAGTGGATCCTAATTTGAAATCAGTGGTCTCTTTTGAAGGAGAAGAGACACAGAGAGAGAGAGGAAGGACGACCATATGAAGATTCCAAGGAATGCCTGGGGAAAGAGCTCTGGGATTGCAGTGGTTAAGCACTCATCTGCTAACCAAAAGTTTGGCAGTTCAGATCCACCAGTAGCTCCACAGGAGAAAGATGTGTCCTTCTCCTTCTGCAAAGACTACAACTTGGAAACCCTATGGGGCAGTAATTCTACTCTGTCCTATAGAGTCACAATGAGTCAGAATCAATTCAACAGCAGAAAGTTTACCAGAAACTAAAAGTTTATGCTTTTGAATTGTGGTGTTGGCAAAGAATACTCCACCACTTGTCTGTCAGTTTGTTGTACTGTGGTGGCTTGTGTGTTGCTGTAAAGTTGGAGGCTATGCCACAGGGATTTCAAATACCAGCAGGGTACCCCATGGTGGATGGGTTTCAGCAGACCTTCCAGACAAAGACACATTTAGAAGAAGGAAGGGACCATCCACTTCTCAAAGGATTGGCCAGTGAAAACCTTATGAGTAGCAGTGAAACATTGTCTGATATATTTATTACTGGAAAACTTTATGAATGACACTGAAACATTGCCCAATATGGTGCCAGACGATGAGCCCCACAGGTTGGAAGCCACTCCAAATACAACTGGGGAAGGGCTGCCTCCTCAGAGTCAGGCTGACCTTAATGATATGAATGGAATAAAGCTTTCAGGACTTCCATTTGCTGATGTGGCATGACTCAAAATGAGAAGAAACAGCTGCAAACGACCATTAATAATCAGAGCATAGGATGTACGAAGTATGAATCCAGGAAAATTAGAAGTTGTCAAAATGAAATGGAATGCATGAAGATTGATATCCTAGCCATTGGTGAGCTGAAATGGACTGGTTTTGGTCAGACAACCATATGATCTACTCTGCTGGGAATGACAAACTGAAAAGGAATGGCATGTCATTCATTACCACAAAGAACATTTCAAGGTATATCCTGAAGTATAGTGCTGTCAGTGATAAAGTAATATCCATATGCCTACAAGGAAGACCAGTTAATACTACTATTATTCAAATTTATGCACCAACCACCAAACCCAAAGACAAGGAAATTGAACAGTTTTACTCACTTCTGCAGCCTGAAATTGACCAAACATTCAATCAAGATGTATCGATCATCACTGGTGATTGGAATGCAAAAGTTGGAAACAAAGAAAAGTCACCACTAATTGGAAAATATGGCCTTGGTGATAGAAACAACACTGGAGATTGCATGATAGAATTTTGCAATATCAATAACTTATTCATTGCAAATACCTTTTTTCAATAACATAAATGGCAGCAGCTATACACATGGACTTTGCCAGATGGAGTACACAGGAATCAGATTGACCACATCTGTGGAAAGAGGTAACGGAGAAGCTCAATATCTTCAGCTAAAACAAGGCCAAGAACTGACTGTGGAACAGATCAACTGCTCATATGCAAGTTCAAATTGAAGCTGAAGGCAATTAAAACAAATCCATGAGAGCCAAAATATGACCTTGATTACATCTCTCCTGAATTTAGAGACCATCTAAAGAATAGATTTTACGCATTGAACACTAAAGACCAAAAACCAGAGGAATTGCGGGATGACATCAAGAACGTCATTCATGAAGAAAAGGAAAGTTCATTAAAAAGACAAAAAGAAGAAAAGACCAAAATGGATGTCAGAAGGTACTCTGAAACTTGCCCTTGGAGAGTAGCTAAAGCAAATGAAAGAATGACAAGATGAAAGTGCTGAACAGAAGATTTCAAAGGGCAGCACAAGAAGACAAAGACAATTATTATAAAGAAATGTACAAAGACCTGGAGTTAGAAAAACAAAAAGAAAGAAAATGCTAGGCATTTCTCAAGCTAAAAGAACTGAAGAAAAAATTCAAGCCTCGAGTTGCAATATTGAAAGGTTCTATGGGCAAAATAATGAATGTTGAAGCAAGCATCAAAAGAAGATGGAAGGAATACACAAAGTCACTGGACCAAAAAGAATTGGTCAATGTTCATCCATTTCAAGAGGTGGCATATGATCAAGAACCAATAGTACTGAAGGAAGAAGTCAAAGCTGCACTGCAGGAATTGGAGAAGAACAAAGCTCCAGGAATCAATGAAATACCCATTGAGCTGTTTCAACAGATGGATGCTGCACTGGAAGCACTCACTCATCTGTGCCAAGAAATCTGGAAGATAGCCACATGGCCAACTGACTGGAAGAGATCCATATTTGTACCCATTCCAAAGAAAGGTGATCCCACAGAATGTGGAAATTATCAAAAAATATCATTGACATCACATGCAAGTAAAATCTTACTGACGTTAATCCAAAAGCAGCTGCAGCACTATATTGATAGAAAACTTCCAGAAATGCAAGCTGGCTATAGAAGAGGACATGGAGCAGGGGATATCATTGATGATGTCAAATGGTTCTTGGCGTAAAGCAAAGAATACCAGAAAGATGTTTACTTTTGTTTTTTATTTATCATGCAAAAGCATTCCATTGTGTGGATTATAACAAATTATGGATAACATTGAAAAGAATGGGAATTCCAGAACACTTAATTGTGTTCATGAGGAACCAGTAGATAGATCAGGAGGCTGTTGTTCAAACAGAACAAGGGGATACTGCATGGTTTGAAATCAGAAAAAGAGTGTGCCAGGGTTGTATCTTTTTGCCATGGTTATTCAATCTGTATGCTGAGCACATAATCCGAGAACCTGGACTAAATGAAGAAGAACATGGCATCAGGATTGGGGGAAGACTCATTAACAACCTATGATATGCATATAACACAACTTTGCTTGCTGAAACTGAGGATGACTTGAAGCATTTATTGATGAAGATTAAAGACTACAGTCTGCAGTATGGATTACACCTCAACATAAAGAAAATGAAAATCCTCACAATTGGACCAATAAGCAGCATCTCGATAAATGGAAAAAGGATTGAAGTTGTCAAAGATTTCATATTACTTGGTTCCACAATCAACACCAATGGAAGCAGCAGTCAGGACATCAGACCATGTATTGTACTGGGCAAATCTGCTGCCTCTTTCAAGTGCTGCAGAGCAAAGATGTCTCCTTGAAGACGAAGGTGCACCTGACCCAAGCCATGGTAATTTCAATCACCTCGTATGCACATAAGAGCTGGACAATGAATAAGGAAAACCAAAGAAGAGTTGATATTTTTGAGTTGTGGTGTTGGTGAAGAATACTGAAAGTACCATGGACTGCCAGAAAAACAAACAAATCTGTCCTGGATGAAGTACAGCCAGAATGCCCCTTGGAAGCAAGAATGGCCAGACTTCATCTGACCTATTTGGGTCATGTTGTCAGAAGAGACCATTCCCTGGGGAAGAATATCATGCTTGGTAAAGTGGAGCATCAACAAAATAGGGGAAGGCCCTTAACAAGATGGATTGACACAGTGGCTGCAACTATGGGCTCAGGTATAGCAAGGATTGTGATGCTGACACAAGACTGGGCAGTGTTTCATTCTGTTGTGCATAAGGTTTCTATGAGTCAGAGCTGACTCAATGGCACCTAACAACAACAAAGAATACTGAAAATACTTTGGACTGCCAGAAGAACAAATAAATCTATCCTGGAAGAAATACAGCCAGAATGATCCATGGAATGAGAATGGCCAGACTTCATCTAACATACTATGATCATGTTATCAAGAGGGACCCTTCCCTGGAGAAGGATATCAGGCTTGGTAAAGGGGAGGATCAGCGAAAAAGGGGAAGAGCCTCAGTAAGATGGAGTGACACAGTGGCTGCAACTACAGGCTCAAGTATAGCAAGGATTATAAGGATGACGCATGACTGGGTAGTGTTTTATTCTGTTGTACATAGAGTCACTATGCATCAAAGCCAACTCAATGACACCTAACAATAACAGGTTCTTCAGAAGTTAGGAGACAGAAGGAAAGATCTTCTCCTAGAGATTTCAGAAGGAGCATAATCTGGTTGGGAGCTCTGGAGGTGTAGTGTCTAATTATTCCAATACTATTTATTTCCCCAAAATAGATTAAAATATCATCACTATCTGTGTTAGACTGGGCTCTCTAGAGAAACACAAACCAGCAGAGCTTACATATATATATATATATATATATATATAAAGAGAGAGAAATTTATCTTAGGAAAGTGGCTCACAAACGTATAGAAGCCAGCAAGTCCAAAGACCCTGCAGCAAACATCAAGCTGGAGGCTTTTCCTGGCTCCCGCAACTGCAGGGGCTGAGAACCTCAAGGTTGGCAGGCAGTACACTGGCTGTTGACCCCAACGAATGACAAATCCAAGATCTCCAGGATGAACAGTGGACTGCTCACTCATGGACAGTTGTAGGCAGCACAACAGAAACCCAATCCACAGAATAATGTCCCTCTTCCCAGGATGTCCCTGGATATCCTGGAAACAGGCCATATCCCTTGGGAAACTTGAACAGATTGGCCACTCAGAACACAGTCATCTGATCCCATCATGGGAACAACCACACAGAACTGAGGTCCAGCCAAGTTGACATACAGCTCCAACTAGCACACATAGCTTCCTTTAAAAGACTTGCAATGTCTCATTCTTTTATTTCTCAGCTCACTGATGATTCTTTTGGGACAATGATCACTTTCTTCATCTGAGTTGTCCTATCACTGATTGAAGATCTATCTCTATTATAGTCCTTATCTTTATCAGTTTGTATGGGGTCACCACATGAGCAAGGCCATATGCTCTATTCCAAAGGCCTGCCACTACTTAAACTCAATAAGCATTCATTACATAGGATGGAACAAATTGAGTTAAACAAGTGTAATTGGCTGTCATTTTTCTTTCTTCATGCATTTCAACCCCTTTTCAAGTAAGTGATATAATCTCTATCAGCAGGCTAGGGGTGAGGGTGGACAATATCATCAGAGAGGTGTATTCCAACTCACTAAATTTCAGCATTTGAACCCTTTACAATATAGATCAGTTGGACCTATATAGTAAAAAGAGAAAACCCAGAAAAGAACCAGTGACTTACGAAAAAGCAAGAGTCAGGAGAAGAAATAATTTAAACACTGAAGAAAGGAGTTCCCTACATGCTCCCAGTTACTCCAACTCAGTTCCTATCCTTTCCCAAAATTTGCCCTGTGGTTTGTGTATGAGGTTTTTTTCTCACACATATCACAAGCCTGTCACATTCTCTTGTGTCTACTGTACCACTCTTGGCACGTCTGGATCCACACAGCAAAGAACTTGCTTGGTGTAAACTGGTTCCTCTTCCTTCAGTTCCCAGTCTCTCATGTGTTCTTCAGCATATTTCTAAAATGCATTTTCTGTCATTCACTCTCTGAGATTTTGACAGTTTTTCCCTCTTTTGATATCTTGTTTTCTACATGATAATTAGTTTTCTTTACTTCAAATTGACTAGTTGGAAGCATCAGCATTTTCTCTACAGCACCTTTGAGTATGGGTTTAAATACAATTTAAATTATAACAGTAATGGGATTTACCTGTTACTTTATATATGTTGAGAAAAATGCAACTTTGTAAGTTAATTTCTCAAGTAATTTTCAACTTTTAAAGGAAACAACGTCATATCTTTTTATATATTTTTAATAAACATTTGTGGAAACAAATACTCGGATTAGACTCCACGGTGCACAATTACAACATTCTTCTTCACTGAATAATATGCCTTAAGCAGAGGATTTACCATGTAGCTTTAAGATCCAGGGCCTTTCCCTGTTTTCAGAGTCCTGGGAGTCTTAGCAATGCATTCATATGGTCATGAAAATTTTCTAAAGTAAAACATTTTAATCACAGTCTGCCTCTCTCACTCTCACTTCCCCTCTATTACACTAAGCTTTACGTCAAATGCCGTCAGAGAGACTGCAGGCATTGAGGAGATCTAGCTAAGGAAAGCTAGATCAGGATACCTTTAGTTTGAGTTTGGTAGGAAGGACTTACGTGGTTTGCTTTCACTTCTGGGTCTAGTTTTAGTTATTTCTAGTTGTGCTTCTGTAGAAATTGCTTCCAGGAATATGCACAATACATTTGAATTGTACAGAGCTAGGAATTAGTTTGAAAAATTCTTCCCTATAACATTATAAGCATAGGGTTTAGTTCTCATCAATCCCTAATCATAATAGAAAGTCTCTCCAGATAATGCATAAAAATAATTAAATGCATAAAAATAATGCCCTGTATAAAATTAGAAACAGCCAGAGCTCCTTGAAGAAAACCAAAGATGCAAGGGACTGGTAGACCATGTGATCCTCAACCTATATGACCTTGAGACCAGAAAACTAAATGGTCCCTAGCTGCACTGTCAACCACTCAGAAAGAGATCAGTGCAAAAGATCCTGGATAGAGTGGAGATTCATAATCACAAAAAAGATCAGGTTTACTGATCTGATAAAGCCAGATGAGACTCCCCAGACTATGACCCCTAGTTACCCTTCAGGTCTGGAACTGAACTCACTCCTGGGGCTTCCAGCCAAACAATAGACAGGCATATAAGATGAACATTTACATTAGATAGATACACTCCTTGGAGAGATCAAACACGGGAGAATAAAAGGGCTGATACACTTATGCACAAGGAGACACCTGGGGGGCCAGGAATGCATAGGAAGGAAGGACACAGGGAAGAGGTAACTACAAGGAGGAAGTGGGAAGAGAGCTGTTACATTGGAATTGCAGTCAATGTCATGAAACAAAATATGTATGAACTGCTATATGGGAAATGAATTTGCTCTGTAAACTTTCACCCAAATCACATTAAAAAAAGAAGAAAAGTTTTGTTTACACACAAAAAAAAAACTGGCATTATACTGAAAACATAATTCATTGAAAGAAAAAAAAATCACAAATAGAAGTAGTGAATAAAGCTTTAGGACTGCTTTACTTTACAGAGGAGTGAATCACATTAACAAATTGGAAAAAAGATTTACATTTTTTTATGATTTATCAGGAAATACTAACATCAACAAAAAGAAAATACAAAAGGATGATAATAGCAAGGACAATTTGTTAAATGAGCATCAATTTAAAGAATGTTTTAAGGTTACACCTTCCAGAAGAAAACTTGAAATTCCCAATAGTCTTCCAGTTTATATATGAAAGAAATCTGTTAGAGGTTTTCCCAAATTCCAAAACAGCACTAAAAATTTATATGATATTATCCATAATGAGTTGTGAAGCAATAAAAAAATGTTTCTAATATGTCAATTAAAAAAAAAAAAGTTCTTTGATCAATCATGCCAGAAAAGATTTAATTATCATTTCATTCTTGCTCTAGAAAATGGTATTTAAAAGCCATTGACATCTGACAAAGCAATCCAGAAAACTGATCTTTTTGGCCAATAAATGTAGGGGAAAGTATTACAGAGTATGTAGAGCAATTGATAAAAATTTTGTTACTTTTCTGGATTTTGTGATGTTTATGATATTTATCATCTTCCTTTTCTAAGCAGATATGCACTTTTTCCTAATTTTTCATTATTTTTTATATTATTTTGCTTAATAAGGGTTCTAAGATTGATTAAACTTGCATCCCACAAAACCTGATTCCAACCTTGTCTCATGCTAGGCAATTCTTCCTGGCTACAAACATGATTCATTTTTCATATTCAGAATCTTTAATCTTTCTGGATTTATCTTAAATTGTGGGAAGTTTTCTTTTTTTCCAAAATAGTTAGCTAATGATCCCAATAACATTTGTTAAATTGTACCTATTTTGCCCTATTGTTTGTAAAGGTCACTTTAGCATATATTAAGGAGCTTCAGTGGTATAGTGGGTAAGGCATTTGGCTGCTAACTAGAAGGTCAGAGGTTCAAACCCACCAGCTGCTCCATGGGAGGAAGATAAGGCAATCTACTTCTATAAAGATTTACAGCCTTGGAAATCCAATGGGGGTAGCTATGAATCAGAATTGACTCGATGACAGTGGGTTTAGCATATATTAAATTCTTAAATATGCTTGCAATTCCTGGGATTTTTATTATGTTTTATTGTTCTATCAATCCCATTTCCCTTGTTTTAATTATTATATTTTGACAATATAGTTTGAAAACCCTTTGTTGTTGTTGTTATTTGCCATCAAGTCAGTTGAAAACCCTTAGACTTTGTAAAATTTCACCCAAATCACAATAAAAAGTAAAAAAAAAAAAAAGAGAGAGAGAGAGAGCAAATCCGTTCTTAATAGTTCTTCAAAAAGATCTTAATAATAGCTGTTTATTTTTCTAATTAAACTTTGAAGTTACTATATCATGTGTTATTTTAAAATGCCACTAGAATTCTGAAAAATTTCTAATTAAGACTGTTAAGTCTTCTTACCTGGCTGCATCATATACTTGGTTTTGGTTGTGTTTTTGGGGATTTTGTTTTGTTGACAATTGTCTATGCCCCTTGGCAAAATGTTGTAAATGTCACAGAGCCTCTGTGTATTTTTAGTAAAGTAAATGTCTAGATAGTTTTTATTTATTGGTGCCTTTGTGAAGAGCTCTCTGCTTCCTTATCACTCATTAGTATTGGGAATCTGTTTTTCCTTTTCTAATGACTATGTGGTAGCATAGTGCCTAAGACACTTGACTGCTAACCAGAAGGCTGGCAGTTCAAACCCACCAGCCACTCCTCGGGAGGAAGATGGGGCAATCTACTTCTGTAGTGATACTGCCTGGGAACCCAAGGAGAGGTTGCTATGAGTTGAGTCCAACTCGACAGCACATAACAACAACAACAACATGTGAGTATGTGTTTTGTAAATGGCTATTTTACTAAAAGTATTTATTTTAAAATTTTTTCAACAATAAATAATAATACCCACCTCCTCCTTTTGAATGTTCTACAACTTAGTTTTTCTCTTTGTGCTAGCTAAGATTCCAACATTCTGGAATAGTAGTAACTGTTTATAACTTCACAGCATTTATGACTTCAATTGGAATACCTCTGCTACCAAGACAGATGAATGGATAGCTGGATGGATGGGAGGATAACTGGATGGATAGGTGGATAGGTGGGTGGATGGATGGATGGACAGATGAATGAATTGATGGATGGAATAATGGATGGATGGACAGATAGATAGATAGGTAGATAGATATCTGTATGTGTATGTGTGTGTATGAAATGTTGAGGACATGTTCTTTCCAGTTTCTTTAAATACTTTATCAAATGTGAATATTGAATTAAACTGAGTGTTTTGGGGGTCATATATTGATATGATCGTGTTTTTTTATCATTTGTATTAGGGGAAATAAATGAGACTAATAGATTTATTTATGCTAAACCACTCTTGATTACAGAAATAAACCTTACTGTGGTAGTAATTTGGTTTTCTTTTAGTACATCTGGATTGGTGGTATTTTATTTAGAGTTTTGTTTTTTTTCCCCTCCTCTATAATCATAAGTAAAACCAAGCTGCAGTTTGCTTTCATTGTGATAATTTTGTCAGGATTTAGTATAAGGTTAAAATAAACTGGGAAAAGTTCCATCTTTCTTTATGCTCTGGAACATTTTAAATTGCAAAAGAAATCTGTAATTTCAGAGTTTAAAATAACATCCATAAAATCATCTGGCTTTGGCAAATTTGGGGGGATAATTATCATCTTTTTCAATTTTATTCATGGTGGATCTTCTACATATTGAGCCCGTTTTGGTTATTTATATATTCCAAGCAGACAATCTATTTCATCAAGATATTTTAATTCACTTGCACAAGTGTCACTGAGATGTGTCTCCCAATGTTTTGTTCTTGCGTCCCATCAGTTTAAAATGTTTGAGGAAGCAACCCAATATATTTATTTAATAATTGTATGTATTTACTGTTATACTCATGGGTTACATTCATTATAAACAAACTTAATAATTAAAGAATCTAGAAGATAAGGTAAAGATTAAATAAACTATTTTAAATTTTTTTAGCTTATTAATGGAACAAAAAAAACTTTTTGTTTCTCTGAAATAGTCTTGATATTAATATTTTAGTAAGTCATGTAATTAAATAGGGTTTATTATTTTAAGAAATTTTAGTATAATATTTCATCATAAAGTGATCCAAGACCTTTTTTTCTATTTGAAATCTTTATCCACTGCTGGTGAGAAGATAAAGTAATATAACTACTATGGAAAAGAATTTGACAGTTCCAGAAAAAGTTGAACATAAAATTACTATTTGATCCAGCAATTCTACTTCTAGGTATATACCTAATAACTTGAAAGCAGGAATGTAGAGATACTTGTACACCAATGTTTATTGAAGCACTTTCACAATAGCCAAAAAGTAGAAATAAAATGTGATTGATATATATATATATACAACAACAAAAATGTGAGATATATATATATATATATATATATATATACAACAACAAAAAACAAACAAAAATCTCACTTTCTTTGGGTCAATCCTGATTCATAATGACACATCCTTGGGTTTCCAAGGTGGTATCTCTATGGAAGTAGATTGTCCAGTTTTCCTTCCAAGGAGTGACTGGTGGATTTGAACCACCAACCTTCTGGTTACAGTCAAATGCTTTGGGCACTATGCCACCAGAGGTCCCTATGTGTGTGTGTGTGTGTGTGTAGTTCAGCCATAAAGAGAGGACATGGAATGAGGGATATCATTGCTGATGTCAGATAGATTTTGGCTGAAAGCAAAAAAGACCAGAAAGATGTTTGCTTGTGTTTTATTGACTATGTAAAAGCATTTGACTGTGTGGATCATAACGAACTATGGATAACATTGTGAAGAATGGAAACTCCAGAAGCACTTAATTGTGCTCATGAGGAACATGTACATGTAGACCAGGAAGCTGTCTTTCAGTCAGAACAAGGAGATACTGAATGGTTTAAAAATCAAGAAGAGTGTGTGTCAGGGTTGTATCCTTTCACCATACTTATTCAATCTGTATGCTGAACAAATAATCCTAGAAGTTAGACTATATGAGAAAGAACATGGCATCAGCATTGGAGGAAGACTCACTAACAACCTGCAAGACACAGATGAAAATGAAAATGACTTGAAGCACTTACTGATGAAGATTAAAGACTAGTCTGCAGTATGAATTACACCTTGACATAAAGAAAATGAAAATCTTCCCAACTGGACCAATAAGCAGCATCATGATAAATGGAGAAAAGATGGAAGTTGACAAATATTTCATTTTACTTGGCTCCATAATCAACACCTGTGGAAGCAACAGTTAAGAAATCAGAGGTCATATTGCACTGGGAAAATATGCTGCAAAAGACTCTTTGAAGTGTTAAAGAACAAAGATGTCACTTTGAAAACGAAGGTGCACCTGACACAAGCCATGGTATTTTCAATCACCTCATATACATGTGAAAGCTAAAGAATAAATAAAGAAAAACAAAGAAGAGTTGATGCCTTTGAATTGTATTGGTAAAGAATATTAAAAATGTAATGTATTGCCAGAAGAACGAACAAATCTGTCCTGAAGTACAGTGGGAATGTTCCTTGGAAGGGAGAATGTCCAGATTTCACCTCACCTACTTTGGTCATGTTGTCAGAATGGACAATTCCCTGGAGAAGATCTCGTGCTTGGTAAAGTGTAAGGTCAGGGAAAAAGGGGAAGACCCTCAACGAGTTAGATTGACACAGTGGCTGCAACAATGGGCTCAAGTATAACAAGGATTGTGAGGATGGCTCATGACCAGGCAGTGTTTCGTTCTGTTGTGCATAGAGTTGCTGTGAGTTGGAGTCAACTCAGCATCACCTAACAACAACATAAAGAAAAATTCTGATACCATGCTACAACATGGATGAACCTTAAATACATTATGTTGAGTGAAGTCAGTCAGTCACAAAAAGGCAAATAGTGTATGTTCCCATTTATATGAAATATCTAGAATAGACAAATGTAGAGACCAACATTTATTAGTGATTATTAACGACAGAATTGAAGGAGAATGTTGGAATCATTGTTTAGGGACCACCAACCTTCTGTCAAGGGTGATGGAAAAATTTAAAAACAGACAGAAGGTATAGGTATACAACATGGTACTTAATGTCACTGAATTTTACCTGTAAAAAATGTTGAAATAGTAAATGTTTTGTTATATATATACTTACCACAATTAAAAAAATGTATTTTTCTAAATTCAACTTATTTGGTATTTGTTTTGAAAAGCTACCTCACAAATACACAAGTTTCCAAATTGGAAAGAAATTCATTGTCAGCCTCACTAATTTATTTCATTCATTTTTTTTTTTTTTTAGTTCCACTCACTAATTATGTAGATATTTGTTAAAATATTAGAAAATGTTCACTTCCCTCAGTGCCAATTGTTTGGTCTTTAAAATTAATCATAAGCTGTTGAATTTTTGTATTTTTATTGGTTGAATTTAAAAATCCCTGGGATTATACATTTGAAATATTTTTTGAAAGGTTAGATCATTTTGTGTCTCAGTTTTGAGTAAGCATAAATAAGAAATTTTATAAGTGACAAATATTGTTTTCAGCCACAAAATTACATACTGATGGAAGGATTTCTAAACTTGATTTTCAAAATGTTGTATCCACAGCAAAAGTGTTTTTCAAAAGCAGTTATTTTCTAACTTCTTGCAAAAACATCATCTTTATTTTTAAGAGGCAGATTAAGTGTGGTAATACTTTTTTAGTGTCTGCTGAGTTGGTGCAATTGACAGCCATAAGCCTTCACAGAAATGGTCAGCAAATTTGGAATACTTGTCAGTTTATAACAAAAATATGCATAACTCACCAACAGTGCCAGTTCAAATTTCAGTATACTTTAAGAGGAAATGAAATTCCATGTACTTTTTCAATGATTTTTGGGTTAGTATCTGAAAGTTTTAATTGAAAGTTTATAAATTTACAAAGATATAATTTATGGAATTGGTAACTACTGGCATTTAAAAAATGCCATATTTTTTCGCAAACAGTGCCCCCATGTAAATAACAAACACACACACACACACTTATAATTCATAGAATGATGAAATTATGTAAAAAAAAGTTCTGGTATAGCACACCCATGCATTCACCACGCATGTTTCACGATATTTCCAGAAGTGAATTTTGGTCTCATTCACTCTCATTCAATAGTCTGAAAATGTTCGTTTTGATGATATCTGTATGTTGTTGTTGTTGTTAGGTGCCGTCAAGTCGCTTCCGACTCATAGTGACCCCATGCACAGCAGAATGAAACACGGCCAATCCCACACCAGCTCCATGATCCTTGTTATACTTGAGCCCATTGTCGCAGCCACCGTGTCAATCCATCTTATCAAAGGCCTTCCCCTACTTCGTCGACCCTCCACCTTACCAAGCATGACATCCTTCTCCAGGGAATGGTCCCCTTTGACAACATGACAAAAGTAGGTGAGACAAAGTCTGGCCACCCTCGTTTCCAAGGAGCATCTCAGCTGCACTACCTCCAGGACAGATATGTTAATTCTTTTGGCAGTCCATGATACCCTTCAGCATTCTTCACCAGCACCACAACTCAAAATCACCAGCCCTTCTTTGGTCTTCGTTATTCATTGTCCAGCTCTCACATGCATATGAGGGGATTGGAAATATCAATCCCCTCATATGGCACACCTTATTCCTCAAGGAGACATCCTTGCTCCTCAGCACTTGAAACAGTTTCTTCACAGCCAACCTGTCCAGTGCTACACGTTGTCTAATGTCCTGACTGCTGCTTCCAT
>NW_006921599.1:5040493-5056590 GCF_000298275.1 Orycteropus afer afer
GTTCCTGCAGGCCCAGAAGGTGGGTGGGAGTGGGGGATGGCCAAACCTCCATTCACCAAGCAGGTGTGGGTTATATGAGTAACAAGGGGAATATCGCACCTTTTCAGTCATCCAGGTCCGGAGTCTTTGGGGTTACTCGGATATCTTCTAGTTCTAATGTTATGATTCTGTGCAGTGGCATTCCAGGAAAGGTGCAGGGACCTAGGGTCACAGTCAACTGTGGCTGGCAGAGATATCTGTATACTAAATGTTTATGCAATTGTCAAGAAGTCATGGATCAAGTTTGGTAGTACCCTTATAATTGGAAAATAAACAATTAAAATCACATACCTGCTATGAGGCAGTATCCATCTGGGCCTGAGAGTAGTAGAATTCCTTGTTGCCTTTTTGCTCCCAGGTGTGTTGCACCAGAGACAAGTGAGGGTCAAGTGGACGGTTATGCAGAGGGCTGCCATAGCCTGAGCATAGGTTGGTCCTGTGGCAGGCAGAGGTCATTGCCCACATATACTCAGGTTCCTTGGTGCTGGCTCCACATGAAGCCAGAAGGTAGGATGATGCAGGGGCGGGTACACAATGCCCGAGCCCCAGGGAACCCCCAGGCAACCACTCAGACCCATTTTGTCCAAGCAAGAGACATGTAATCTCTCTGCACCCATGACTCTAACATGCACTCTGCAATGTATGTGCAGGTGGGAGATTCAAACAGTCTAAGTGTGGTGGCAAGTGCACTGCCTGAGTGACATCTACGGCTGGGGTGTGAAGATCCCTCCAACTCCTGGGGGGTTGACTGCCCTGCTGAGGGCTGTTTCTGGGGCAGAAAAAGTGATTTCTCCCTGCATTGGAAAAAAGAACTTTCTGCATTGCAGAACAGGGAAGAAATCCAGCTGGGAAAGGGGTTGCTTTAGAAGTCCAGGGTAGGCTGGTGAGGGTATGTGGCTGGGAACCAAACCTCTGTATCAACAGGCACTACAACAAAGATTTATGGTTAAATCTGTTGGACGGGAAAACAAAAATTGAAATTGAAGTCATCAATGTGTAAAAATTAATAGTGTGCACTTATGAAAATGAATAGGGGTTACACAGTACATAAAAATATATAACATGCATAAAAATCCAGTAAAACTTTAAACACTGTCTATCCAAGGCATTACAATACCCTAGCAGTTTGCTACCCACCAAAGACCATTTTTTAAAATATTTTAATCAGAGCTCATTTAACAAAGGGAAATTGTTTTGCATTTGAATTTATATGTTTATCCCATTTCTCTCTCAACTGCACACAGAATTTATTTTAATATATGTTTATTTTTGAAACACTATATTAATCACCATTACTTTCTATGATAAGAATATGCATAAAAATAGAAAGCATAGTTTTTTAATTACCTGGGAACATAGGGATCTAAGTGTTAATTGCTTCTTGGATACAGCTATCATTACAATTGTTAGTAGTACATAATTGTTCAAAACAACATAACTATAATCTAAAATTTTATACATGATTATAAAAGAAAAATTTTTAAGTGTGGGAAATAAAGCACTTAATGTGATGAATGGAGTTGTGTTCATGTTTCCATGGATAAAATTTGTTTATGTCTTGAATGAAACAGGGTTCACATCAATTCTATTCATGTAGTTCATGTTTCTAGAGGTAAACCCTGAGAAACCTTGTTTATATAATTAGGAATGGAAGACTTGTTATAGCAATGCTGCTCAATTATTTAACTCTGTCTGGATTACATGCCAAAAAGTCACCCACTGATTAAATTACTTTTAGCAATCTATCGTTTGACAATTCTAATTCAGTGTTCAATTTTGTTGAAGGCAAAGAATTGATGTGTTACCCAGTCATTAGAGTTCATTCACTTAGGCTATTGAAATTTACCAACTGATTATTTATTAGTCAGCTTTTGCTGTGTAACCAACAAAATCTCAGTGGCATATAACAGAAAGCATTTATTTTTCTCCTTGGCAAGTAAGTAAATTAACTGGGGCAACTCTATTTCAGGCTATGGGTCAATTCTCATTCTGAGGTCCAGGATGAAGGTACAGTGGCTTCCTGGAGCATGTATGTACTCCCCATCTCAGAGATCAAAAGTACATTTTGCTTCTTAAAGCCTAGGCACGCTGCCACTTCTCTCCACCACATTCCAATGGCCAAAGAAAGCCAGATGACCAAGCCCCACATCAATGGGGTAGGATGAATATTCTTATCATGGACGTGCTGGTAGAGCAGTGAGTGTTTGCTGAACTCTGGTAGCATAGTGCCTAAGGCACCTGACTGCTAGCCAGAAGGCTGGCGGTTCAAACCCACCAGCCACTCCTCAGAAGGCAGTTTGGGCAATCTACTTCCGTAGTGATACTGCCTCAGAAACCCAAGGAGGGGTCATTATGAGTCAGGTCCTACTCGACGGCACATAAGAACAACAACACATCTATAGGTTATTCTTTTTATTATTGGTATTGTTGCTAGTTTTGTTTGGAATTTAGCTTTTGCTTGTTGTTTTTGTTACCTGATACCGAAGCAGCCTCCAGCTCACTGCAAACCCACACAATGACATAGGACCACTGTGGTCCATGGGGCTTTTAATGGTTTATTTTTAGAAGTAGATTGCCAGGCTTTTCTTCTAGTCCATCTTAGTCTAGAAACCCTCCTGAAACCTGGTCACCATCATAACAGTACACAAGCCTCCAATGTCACACAAGTGGTGACTGCACATGAGGTACATTGGCTGGGATTCAAACCAAGTCTCCAGCATGGAAGGTGAGAATTCTACCACTGACCCATCACTGCCCCTTAAGTGGTATCTTATTCAATGTAATATATTAAAAAGTACTGGTAGATTAAGATGAGGCATGAGAGAGGCTTCTAAGATGCTGTTGTTGTTATTGCTGTTATGTGCCGTCAAGTCAGACCTGACTCATAAAGACCCCTCCTTGGGTTTCCGAGGCAGTATCGCTACAGAAGTAGATTGCCCCATCTTCCTTCCGAGTCACTGTGTATTTTTTTTTTTTTTTCCCAGATGGTGGTTACACAGATAGTTCACTTGGTGATAATTCATGTATAATCCATAACCTGTGTACTTTTTCATACTATACTTCAAATAAAAAAGTTTATTTTTAAGAAAGGATTGAGAAAATTGAATTACTTTTGCTTCAAAAATTTTTCCAATGTAATATGTTTAATAAGGTTTCTTTCTATCTTACATACTTTAAACAAATATTTTATAATTATCTTTACAAAAACAAAACAAAACCCACTGCCATCAAGTCAGTTCCAACTCATGGCAACCCACATTAAGTTTCCTATTGTCCAGTCTTCCTTCCATGGAGTGACTGATGGGTTTGAACCACCAACCTTCTAGTTAGCTGTAAGATGTCTTAGGCATGGTGCTACCAGAGCTCTTTATAATTATCCTTACAGTTTTATATTTAAGCCATTCAACTTAGGAAAATACTAAATGAAAATTTATCAGGTAAACATTTTAAATGTACATTATTCACATTTTTAAGTGTAGTATTTAAACTCAAGAAACAAGAAAAAATACATTTTTTTCACTTTTTATTATGATTTGGGTGAAAATTTTACAGAGCAGATTCATTTTACATTCAACAGTTCGTACACGTTTTGTTTTGTGACACTGATTACAAACCCCATAAACTAACAGTTCTCTTCCACTTCCTCCCTGCGGTTACGTTTTACCCGTGTCCTTTTTGACGCATTCCTCCCCTCTGAGCTATCTCCCTGTGCAAATGCTGCCTTTCTGATCTACCATGGTTGATTGTTCTAAAGAGTGTACCTTCCCAGTATAAATGTGCACCTTACATGTTTGTCTATTGTTTAGCTGGAAGCCACCGATATGAGTTCAATTTCAGGCCCAAAGAGTGACGAGGGGCCATAGTCTCGGGAGTTCCACCACTCTCTATTCAACCAGTAATCCTGGTCTTTTTTACATTTTTTAATTTCGTTCCACATAAAATTTTTGATGATTCTATTTTTGTATTCAATATTGGTTTAAATGTGCTATCACACATGGTCACTATGAGTTGGAATGAATTTGATGGCAGTGGTTTTAATCACACATTGTTTGTATTTATATGTTTAATTTTGTATTTATCTCACAAATCAAAATGTTAACAAACACCAGCAACTAGCAGAAAGAAAATGAATGTTTCAATTGTGATATACAGTGTTTCATTGTAAACACATAGCATCACTGTGGAATAAGATTTTTCTTCAAAAAGTGCTGGATAAATGTATGAGAATGTTGTAAAGTGGGCCATCAAGTGGAAGAAATAGGCAGACCCTACGAATATAAAATCGAAGTTATTCTGGTTTTTCTAATATACTGACAATACAAGGCTAGAAGTATTTTAATATGTACTACCTCTAATTCAGTTCTACAAATGTATTAACATATTCTATTATCTTTATATTATCAAATCTAAGACTTGTTTTTACTGTAATGTAATATACCAAAAAAAACAACCCACTGCCAGCCAGTCGATTCCAACACATAGCAACCCCTACAGTGTTTCAAAAGTGGCAAATCTGAACAAAGTAGATTGCCCTACTTTCCTTCCTCATAGCAGCTGCTAATTTGAACAGCCAATCTGCTGATTAGAAGTCAAATGTCTTAAGCACTGCCCCACCAGCGCTCCTCATAATACAGTATACCAAACCAAACCAAACTCACTGCTATCGAGTCAGGATCCAACTCATAGCGACCCCTCCTTAGGTTTCCGAGGTGGCGTCTCTATAGAAGTAGATTGCCCTATCTTGCTTCTGAGGTGGCTGGTGGGTTTGAACCACCAGCCTTCTGGTTAGCAGTCACATGTCTTAGGCACTACACTACCAGAGCTCCCAATGTAATATGTTGTTGTTGTTGTTATGTGCCGTCGAATCGGACCCAACTCATAGCAACCCCCTCCTTGGGTTTCCGAGGCATATCACTACGGAAGTAGATTGCCCCATCTTCCTTCCGAGCCAGTGTAATATAGTGACTATAAAATACCCCCTAATTTTAATATTATTTCTTATCCCTTGAATTCTAGTATGGGACGAACCAGAGAAAATCTATGTAGAGATACTACACAAAAACATTGTTCTACATCCTACTTTGGTGAGTAGCGATTGGGATCTTAAAAGCTTGGAAGCAGCCATCTATATGCAACAATGGGTCTCTCCTTGTCCACAGCAAAGAAAGATGAAAAAAAAAAAAAAAAATGCGTGGAAGCAATTAGTCCAAGGGACTGTTAGACCATGCAGTTATCAGCCTATGTGACCATGAGACCAGAAGAACTAGATGGTGCCCAGTTACCACTGTCAACTACTGGAAGGGAGATTGGTACAGGAGGTCCTGGATTGAGTGGGAGAACAATGTGGGACACAACTAAAAATCACAAAAAAAAAGATGAGGTTTGCTGGTCTGATAGAGCCTGGTGAGGCCCCTGAGACTATGGCCCCTAGCCACCCTTCAGGTCTGGAATTGAACTCCTGTGGCTCCTACAGCCAAACAATAGACAGGCATATGGGGTGAATATTTACATCATGTAGATATACTATGTTTATCAATCATTCATGGAAGAACAGAAGGGCAGTGTTTGCACAGGAAGACAGCTGGGGGGTGGGTGGAGGGAATGGGAGGGCAGGACACAGGAAAGAGGTAACTATGGGGAGGAAGTGGGAAGAGAGCTGCTACATTGTGGGGAATTGTAGTCAATGTCATTAGATAAAATGTGTATGAACTGCTGTATGGAAAATGAATTTGCTCCGTAAACTTTCACCCAAATCACAATTAAAAAAAAAAATCCACATAGAGAATTTTTCAAGTATGGGAAGATTGAAAATAAAACTATGTGTAAAATTTGCAACACAGATATAGTTGGAGATCATGCAGTGAACTTAGAGAGGGACCTGAAGAGTCACCATACAGATGAACACAATGTAGTGCAAAATAAAGAGACAGAAAAGATTAAAGAAAGTTTCAGAAATGTTCCAAATAAGCAACAAAAATATAGATGAGTTTGCAGTTCCAGAATGCTTTAATACAATCAGAAAAACAAACAATTGTCCATGCATATGTTCAGTTAGTTACTGTTAACAGTTGTTCATTTGAATTTATTGAACATTAAGGATTCTATAAAATTTTAAATTCAATTATGATTGCTTCAATAGGTCAAAATTTTTCATTTACCTCAGAGAATATTAGGGAAATGATACCTCTTTTGTCCTTAAAGCTTAGCTCCAAAATGAGTACTAATTTGAAATAAATGAGTATTCTCTTTGAAAGTAGATGTTGCCAGTAGATTGAGTCAGTCAATTCTAGGAATTAATGCTCAGTTCACATAAGACAGGAAGATACATCCACTGACACTGGAAAAGAAAGAATTAAAAGAAATACACACAGGTCTGGATATAAAAAACACTGTGATCAAATTTTAGATTCAAAGTACAAAATTGATTTATAACAGATTTATTCTGTAACCATGGATAATGGCTTTATTGTGACTGTATCTGTTGATTTGCTTAGAAATGATAGTGAAATCAAATGTCAAATGTTAGAGAAAAGTGACAATTTTGAAGACTCTGACTTAGTGTGTTCTGACTTGCAGACATGAACCATTATAGAGTGAGGTGAAGGAGACAAGATTTATAAGGAAAGATCGACTGTCATAACGTGTGTTGCACACACATTTCAATTAAAGATATAATAAAGGATGCTGAACTGGAAGAATTTTTAGGAGATTGTAGTGAACTTGTCCAAATACTTCCTATTCTGACATGATTCTCCACCAAATTTTAGGAGAATAATTTAGGAAAACTTGTACTGGATTGCCCAAGAATAAGAAACTGTGTATGTACCATATTAGAAATCTTACTCACTCACTGCCATCGAGTCAATTGGACTTATGGCCACCCCTCCTTGGGTTTCTGAGGCGGTATCTCTACGGAAGTAGATTCCCAATCTTCCTTCCGAGGAGTGGCTGGTGGGTTTGAACCTCCAGCCTTCTGGTTAGCAGACAAATGCCTTAGGCACTACGCCAGGATGCAAAAATCTCTGTTATGTATTAGGTGAGAATAATATAAAATATTACTTTTCTAATGGCAAATGGGCATATAAAAAATCAATCTTTGAAACCTTTGAAGAAAGTTCTGGTAAGATTGCAAAGTAAACAATTAACTTTGAGTGACATTTTTGGTATGTGGGTGGAAACTAAGCTAAAAATAAAGAATTCTTTTGTGTGTGTGTGTGATTTAGGTGAAAGTTTACAGAGCAAATTTGCTTTCCATATAGCAGCTCACATACACTTTGTCTCATGGCATTGACTGCAATTTCTCACAATGCAACAGCTCCCCTCCCACTTCCTCCCCATAGTTACCTCTTCCCTGTGTCCTTCCCTCCCATGCACTCCTGCCCTCTGAGCTGCCTCCCTGTGCATACACAGCCCTTCTATTCTCCCATGTTTGATCTCCCCAAGGAGTGTATCTATCTAATGTAAATGTTCACCTTATATGCCTCTCTTTTGTTTGGCTGGAAGCCACAGGAGTGGGTTCAGTTCCGGACCTGAAGAACAGCTAGACACTATAGTCTCAGGAGTTTCACCAGGCTCTATCAGACCAGCAAGCCTGGTCCCCTTTTTTTTTTTTTTTTTATGATTTTGAGTTTGTTCCACAGCACTCTCCCACTGCATCCAGGATCTCCTACATAGAATCTCCTCTGAGTGGTTGACAGTGGTAGCCAGGCACTATCTAGTTCTTCTGGTCTCATAGTCATATAGGCTGGAGATCTCATGGTATACCAGTTACTTAGACTAATTATTTCCATGCATCTTTGGTTTTCTTCATTCTTCTTTGCTTAAAATTAAGAATTCTTAATAACACATTTGGAAACATCAATTGAAAAATTTAATGTCAGCAAAAAACTTATCCTTAAAAATGATAGCACATTAGGAGCAGTTTATCTAGATTCTGATTATAAAATTATAGTTAGTTCTGAACTTAACAGAAAGGGCATATTACATTTAAAAAGCATTTGAGAAATGATGGAAAATCTGAAAAGGAGCAACACTGAGTGTATAACAAAGGAATGCAATTCAGGAAATACTCTAGTTTCAAATTATGATAGTGATGACATAGCATTATTTCTCTAAGTGAAAGAAAAAAATGTTAAATTAAAATCAAATGACTGTACTATTAACACTGATTCTATATTAACAGACCTTAATGGTGTTCAGAATTGAGAGAAAAAAAATCTTGAATTTTTGGGAAGAAAACCATTCACAATATTCCTAGTTATATGAAATTGCTATGGTAGTTTTGGGTGCACGAGCTATTGGTTGCTGTCAATGTTTGAGAAAGCTTTCTTAGATTTGAAATTCATCTTGTGAAACAACAGGGCTAGCTTACATGAACAGAAATTAAGGGATATTCTTTTAATTAGGTGTGTGGTTTATTACAGTGATGTTTTCTTTATGCACTGCATGATTATGTATGAATTAAATCTACATTTGTAATAAAATGTTATTTTATGTAATATTATGTCAATTCTTCAGCTTAGAACTGGGATGAATATTAAAGCATTAAGCATTTTATTGTACTTTGCCTTTGTGTATTGATGTATTAGGTATAATGTTGTTGTTGTTGTTATGTGCCATCGAGTTGGCCCCGACTCATAGCGACCCCTCCTTGGGTTTCCGAGGCAGTATCACTACAGAAGTAGGATTGCCCAACCTTCCTTCCGAGGAGTGGCTGGTGGGTTTGAACCGCCAGCCGTCTGGTTAGCAGGCAAGTGTCTTAGCCACTATGCTACCAGAGCTCCCATTTAGTATAATAGCACACTTTATATTTCTAGCATTCAGTGAATAAATTCTTATCAGTTTCATGTGACTGTTAAGTGTTTGTAGTGAAATGTGGCCTACATAAAAATTAAGGTTGTTTTCAGTATTAAGTTGAGAATTTCCTACTAAAAGAGTATTTTGAATGGTCAATGTAATATTTATACAATATATTAGGCGTGTTTTTATCACAATACTATTTTTAAAGTGATTAAGTGTTACAGTGACTTCTAGTATATTTTTTAAATTAGAATTTAAAAAATATATATTTTACACCATATTTTTCTTTGTATTGAAATGTTTTGAGACAGTGATTAAAATCAATTGTAACTTTTTATTATTTATTCATGAATGTGTAGAAAGAAATAGTTTAATATTGCTACTTTCAAAACTATAAAATCTTGGGATGAACAAAATTCCAGTTAATATAAAAATGTAGTATTGTTTCAATATAAGGAACAGATTTGGTAGCCTTATTTCTTCAGAAATTGCTCCAAGTTATTCATTTGCAGAATATAAATTTGAGATCATAAAGTGAAAAACAGATTGGAACCAATTTTAACCAGTTCATGGTCAATGAAGTGAAATCAGAAAAGAACAGAATATTTTAAATTTTGGTGAACCAGAACAATAACCAGAATGGCAAAAATTATAGTTTGAATCCCTGTCTGAAATAAATTATGCAATGCATTTTGTAATATAGTTTACTAAAAGTAATTAAGGTTAAAATTGTGTAGATTCAATATAATGAATTTATTCATTTTATAAGTTAAAAAGCAAGAATATATTTACATAGTTACACATTGTTTCTTATGTTAACTTCTAATAATGTGTAACGTGCAGCTAAAATGATGGTAGTATGCAGCGGTGATTTGATAAACATATGGTGTTCATTAAATGTATGTGCATGAGTGTATTGGACTTAGGCATGTTTTGAATAATTAAATAAAAATCATACATAAAATGCCAAAAATAACTTCATTAATATTGTTAATAACATCATGAGCAAACATTTTCTATGTATTTAATGAAAGAGGGTTGTATATATTGCTAAACACTTAATTAGTCCAGAAGCTATCACATGATTTTAGTTGTTAATAGAAGTTAGAAAAAAGTGAACAATTTATATAATGAAATAAATATTTTTAAGATAGGACTTGATAAAACCTATTCTAACTAAAAATTGAATAATATACACCAAAGATAATATAAACCTTTTTTCTTGTGGGTTTCATTCAGTGTAATTTAAAATATTTTGATAGTCTTGGAAAACAACTCAGTTACTTTTAAAGCAATTAACATCATCAACTTTATAGCTTGTCCTTTGAGTATATTTTTCTTCCCAGTTAATGATATACCCTAAAGATTAGCAAAGATGTCACTTTGAGAACTAAGGTGCACCTGACTCAAGCTTGGTATTTTCAATTGCCTCATCTGCATTTGAAAGCTGAACAGTGAATAAGGAAGAATTGAGAAGAATTGTTGCATTTGAATTACAGTGTTGTCGAAGAATATTGAATATACCTTGGACTGCCAGAAGAAAGAACAAATTTGTCTTGGAAGAAGTACAACACAATAAAACTTCATTTCATGTACTTTGGACATGTTATCAGGAAGGACCAGTCTCAGAGAACGATATCATGCTTGGTAAAGGAGAGAATCAGTGAGAAAGACCTTCAATGAGATGGACTGACACAGTATCTGCAACAATGGGCTCAAACATAGCAATGATTGTACAGATGGTATAGGACCAGGCATTGTTTCATTCTGTTGTACGTGGGGGCACTAGGAGTCAAAACTGACTTGATGGCACCTAACAACAAGAACAGGAGCTCTGGTAACATAGTGGCTAAGGCACTTGACTGCTAACCAGAAGGCTGGCGGTTCAAACCCACAAGCCACTCCTCGGAAGGAAGGTTGAGCAATCCTACTTCCATAGTGATACTGCCTCGGAAACCCAAGGCGGGGTTGCCATGAGTCGGGGCCTACTCGACGGCATATAACAACAACAACAACAACAGGGATTAGTATTTAGAGTGGCTGAAGAAAACTATTCACACTTAAATGAAAGAAAAAAAATACAGCGATTTTCCCCATCAATATGTCTTACCAATGAGCCCTTTGCTTTACCCACACTAAACTCTCCCTTGTAGAGCAAAGGGTTTAAAAAAAGAAAAATAGACTTTATTTTTTCAGAGCTGTTTTTGGTTTAGAGAAAAATCATACAGTTCTCATATATCCCTCTCTCCCTGCATATAATTTTTCCTGTTATTAACATCTTGCATGCCTGTGGTACCTTTGTTAAAATTGATGCACCAATATTGATATATTCAAAATTAAAAAAAAAAAAAAGACTCACTGCCATTGACTCAGTTACAACTCATAGCGACCTCCATTGGGTTTCCAAGGCTATAAATCTTTATAGAAGCAGATCACCTCACCTTTCTTGCACAAAGCAGATGGTGAGTTTGAATCACTGACTTTTTGGTTAGCAGCCAAATGCCTTAATCACTATGCCACCAGAGCTCCTATTAATATATTGTTGCTAATTAAAATCAATAGTTTACATTAGGGTTCAGGTGTTATGCAGTTCTATGGGGTATAATAAATACATAATGCTGTATGTCACCATTACAGTATCATACAGAACAGAATCACAGCCCCAGAAAGGCCCTGTTCTCCTCCTGGTCACCCCTTCCTTGTTTCCCCTGAACTACTGTCGACCAATGATCTTTCCACTGTCTCTACAGTTTTACCTTCTCCAGAATGTCATATGTTGTTGTTGTTGTTATGTGCCATTGAGTCGGACCAGACTCACAGCGACCCCGCCTTGGGTTTCCGAGATGGTATCACTACAGAAGTAGATTGCCCAACCTTCCTTCCAAGGAGTGGCTGGTGGGTTTGAACTGCCAGCCTTCTGGTTAGCAGTGAAATGCCTTAGGCACTAAGCCATCAGAGCTCCCAGAATGTCATATAGTTGGAATCCAGTATTTAGCCATTCAGACTGGCTTCTTTCACTTACCAGTGTGCATTTAATGTTCCTCCTTGTTTTTGTGGGAGCTCTGGTAGCATAGTGGCTAAGGCACTTGACTACTAACCAGAAGGCTGGTGGTTCAAATCCACCAGCCACTCCTCGGAAGGAAGATGGGGCAATCTACTTCCGTAGTGATACTGCCTCGAAAACCCAAGGAGGTGTCGCTATGAGTCAGGTCCGACTCGACGGCACATAACAACAACAACAACCTTGTTTTTGTAGCTTGATAGCTCATTTCTATTTACCAATAGCAATGAATGAGAGTTCTTGTTGGAAAGTAATGGATTTTTTGATGATTCCTGTGAAAACTAAAAGGGAAAATTGTAAAAAAAAAAAAAAAATTCAATCATTCCTCTCTCCCTGAAGTATCAGACTTCAGAACAATTGACCAAGGGCAAGACACTCTGTTCCTAATACATTGCTGTACCCTTGAAAAGAAATATACTTCACATTGGGAAAGACTAGAAGCCCCATGGACTTTTATTGATCCATGCACTAATCATATAAGGAGGTGTTCCAGAAAACAGTATTTCCAGAACTCCTTTTGCTTTATGCCTGGGGATTCCTTCACTACCATTCAGGAAAAAAAAAAAAAAAAGAAGTAAACATTTTGTGATAGCCTTAATGAGGCTTGCTGGACCTGTCCAGGCTCTCTTCCTCCAGACTGGTGGTGGACTTGTGCTTTCTAGCCCTCTGTGGCTCAGTGAGGACAAGGTTCTGGTTCTGGCCAATGTGTTGTGAAGGGAAATCATGTGTGTCCTCTCCAGGCTGGGGCATTTGTAGCCACCGCAAGACCTGCCAGGGTTGTCTTCACCTTTGCCATGATGATTGGCAACCTTCTACTCAGTGGCTACAGAGTAAGGGTGACATGATACAAGACCGAAACCTTCCTAGGCTGACCAGGCAACATAAGTGAGAAACAAATTGGTGTTTTAAGCCCCTGAGACTCTAAAGTGTCTTTCTAAAGCATCCTGACCAACCCAGGTTTCTTTGTAAAATGGGAAGAACTATTTTGAAAAGAGAGGTAGAAAAAAAGGGAACCCACATGGTACTGTTGCTGTTGTTAGCTGCCATCAAGTCAACTCTGACTCACAGCAAGGTCACGTAAAGCATAATAAAATGTTGGTTAGCAGCCAAATGCCTTAATCACTATGCCACCAGAGCTCCTACTGATATATTATTATTAATTAAAATCAATAGTTTACGTTAGGTTTCTAGTGTTTTGAAGTTCTATGGGGTATGATAAATACATAATTCCATCTTCGTGATAATTGGTATGTTTGAGTCGATTGTTGTAGCCACTGTGTATTTTGAGTGTTTTCTAACATAGGGGGCTCATCTTTCAACACTATATCAGACAATATTCTTTTTATTATTATTATTTATTTTGATTAGGATTGAAGTTTACATAGCAAATTCGTTTTCCATACAATAGTTCATACACATTTTGTTTTATGATATTGATTGCAATCCCCACAATGTAACAGCCCTCTTCCCACTGCTTCCTTGTGGCTACCCTTTCCCTGTGTCCTTTCCCATACATTCCTGTCTCCCTGTACAAACACTGCCCTTCTGATCTTCCATGATTGATTGTTCTAAGGAGTGTACTTGCCTGTTGTAAATGCTCCCCCATACGCCTACCTGTTGTTTGTCTAGAAGCTACGGGAGTGAGTGAGTTCAATTCCAGGCCCAAAAGTGAGTAGGGGCCATAGTTTCAGGAGTTTCACCAGGCTCTATCAGACCAGTAAGCCTGGTCTTTTGTTTTTTTTTTTATGATTTTCAGATTTGTTCCACATTTTTCTCCCACTATATCCAGGATTTCCTACACTGATCCCTTTCTGACTGGTTGACAGTGGTAGCTGGCACCGTCTAGTTCTTCTGGTCTCAAGTCATGAAGGCTGAGGTTCACATGGTACACTTGTCCTTTGGACTAATTGTTCCCATGCATCTTTGGTTTTCTTCATTCTTCCATGCTCTGGACCAGGAGATACTAATTGTTGTGTCTTACATGGCTACTTGCAAGCTTTTAGATCTCAGTCACTGCTCACCAAAGTAGGATATAGAACAAAGTTTTTATGTAGTATGTTATGCCAATTGAGCTTGATGTCCCCCATAACCATGGTCTCAAACTCACAGGCCTAACAACTCACTGTCTCGGGGTGGGTGGCTGTGGCTGATAAGTTATCATAATTTTGCCCCTTGTTAGCTCTGTTATATATTTATGGACATTCTTATAATACATAAAAAATATATGTGCAAAAATATTATCTGCCAAACTTTTTTATGATCATAGGTATATTCCCTCTTAGGTAGACATACCTGATCGTTCAGCTTGTCTACCTATGTATCCACCTGTAACTTAATGTTTGTTTTTACTGACGATGCAGTATTGTGCATGTAACAGTGCTGATCTTTTTTGTCTGTATCTCTTGCCCATGGACAATATACTCTTTTGTGATCTATAGCATTTTCATTGGCTAATATTTGGAAGTAAATAGGCAGTCCTTTTTTCCTACTCTGCTTTAATTTAGAATCTCTGCTGAAACTGTCCACCATGAGTGACACTGCTGGTACTTAAAATATCAGTGGCATAGCTTCCAGCATCATAGCAACATGCAAGCTACCATAATATGACAAACTGACAGACAGGTGGTGGCACATGATACCAGAGAAGAATATATATGAAAGTTGTGCTTTGTAAACTGAGCTCTTTAAATAAACTGTCTACATTGTATACCCTTTAAAAAGTCTCTACTTAGCCCAGCTTAAAGACTACTGATTTAGAAAAGAAAATACATTTGAATACTTAGTCAAAAGATTACTGGTGAATATATGTGGAAAATTATTTAAAAAAAAAAAAAAGTCATGATAATTCCCATCTGATGTCAGAGAATGGTAAAGATTCAATTATTTTAAATAATCTAAGCTGAACCATTTAAGTTAGTTTAAACCTTCACAATTAACCGAAAGTGAAGAAAAACAAGGACACCAATGTCAACTCCTCAGCATGCCAAAAACCCCCATCCTCCCCTCACACAGCAATGTGACACAGGCCTGACAAAGAGATTGAGTGAGAGTCCTCAGTAAAACATTCCCTTTAGTATTAGAAAAGCTGCTTCACAATTTTTTAAGACAAAAATAAATAAAGTATCTACTGATACTAACACTAAATATAAGTATCTTCTAATATTTTCTTTGCAAACTACTATGCATCATCCCCTGGGAATCATTTACAACACTTGAGAGAAAATGGAGAGGATGTGTTCTTATAAAGTTTAATTAAATCTCCTTTCATCTCTGGTTAGTTGTTTTGTTTTGTTTTTTTATCATTCTTAATATTTGGTGTTTGTGATTTTGTTATTTTTTTAATTATTTGACTTTGACATATCTTTTGTATTGATAAATTTTTCCATTCTTCTAAATTTTTATTTATATTTAATAATTATTACATCCTTTTCTTAGGTGTATTTTGTTGTGCTATAAGCTTCTTGTGTTGAATATTTATTTAGTTTTATTCATTCTGGCTTAGTGATTTAAAGTTTTTAAGATTATTTTTCCCCTCTCAGAGTATAATTTTTGTTGTACTAATAAGAAATATTTTCCTTATGGTCAGCGTCTAAATATATGAAAATGTCTAAATCTGTAATTGCAGATTTAATTTCTTTTTTAATTCAAGTGTTATTTAGAGAGCATTTTAACACTTCCAAGTAGTTGGATTTGGAGGAAGAAGGGGGCTTTATTTCCTGTTGTAAATCCGTGGTTGCAATTTATACCACTGTGATTAAAAAGAAAAAAAAATCTGGATAATTTCTGCTTTGGGGATTTTATAACAATTTTTCTTGATAATTTATTTGGGGACTAGATTATCATAGTTTCTTTGTAAAGCATTCTGTTTTTTCAGCTTTAATCCCTAGTTCTTTCTCAAGAGGTCAAGAAATAGCATAATTCTTAACAAAACAGCTCTCATGACCTATTAACATCAAATTAGCTTCACTCTAACTTGATTTATTGAGACAATCCCCCAAAGAAAACTTCCATCCTCAAACAGAAATGAAGAAAATAAAACTCAAAGTAATACAATCAGCAATGGTGTGGTTGTTACTGCTTCTTAGAAGAAGACAAGGTAGACTTCCTTAGAACTGTCACTCTGGCTGGGAAACCAAGCAAAACAGTGTAAGTGTCCATCATTGGTATGCAAAGCTGTTTCATTTTGCTTTAGAGTCAG
>NW_006921599.1:5072112-5076106 GCF_000298275.1 Orycteropus afer afer
GTGGCTGCGATGATGGGCTCAAGTATAGCAGGGATTGTGGGGCTGGCGTGGGATCAGGCAGTGTTTCGTTCTGCTGTGCATGGGGTCGCTATGAGTCGGAAATGATCGACGGCACTTAAGAACAACAACAACAACATTAGGACCAGAGAATTAACCTAAATATAGGCCCTGCTGATGACTGAAAAAAGGGCTGCTGACAACTGAAAAGGGAAACAGCTGCAGGCTTTTGGGTGTCCAGAGATTGCAGCCATTTTGAATGTTTACAAATGGCGACCATTTTGGATATTTAAAGTGACATCATTCTCATTCAGATTTTAGGGACTGAAGAATGGGCTCTGCTTGCCAGAGACAGTGCAGACATACAGGAGGCTGACAACTGAAAGGAGACAAGTGGTAAGTGCATAAGTGTTGCCAACTAGTGAATAGAGGAACACAGTACCATGCTTACTCACACACATCCAAACAAAACAAAGAAAATGAAAATCTTGGGTGAATCACTCCAACATACAATCAATTAAATATAAGCACAAAAACATCACAACATCTTGGAGATCACAGATCATCACAGTCCATGCAAAGAAGTAAGATAAAACAAGAGAAACAAGGCACGAGGATATAGACCCAGAACGCATCGCTGAGGAAGAAGCAGCATTGGAACTCCCTGATATGGAATTCAAAAAAATTAAACTTAGGTATCTTCAACGATTGAGACACATCAAGGAAAACATTGACAAAACCCTAGAACAATTTTGGAAAACAATACAAGAACAAAATGACAAACTAAATGAAAAACTAGAAATGATACAAAATCTACAGTTAGAAATACAGAAGATTAATACTAAATTCTCAGAAATAGATAACATATTCAATGGGCAAAGAAGTAGAATAGAATCAGTGAAATCAATGGAAAAAAGAATTAGTGAGATTAAAGACAAATAATGAATACTCCTCTGGGAAGGGATCAATCAGAAAAAAAGATCAAATCAAAATGAAGAAAGCCTGAGGTTCATGTGGGATACCATCAAAAGGAATAACCTATGTGTAATCGGAATTCCAGAACAGGAAGAAACAAATAAAACCACAGAGAAAAGTGTGGAAGAGTTGTTGGAAGAGAATTTCCCTGGTATTATGAAAGATGAGAATATATCCATTCAAGAAGTCCAACGAATCCCAAACAGGATAGACCCCAAAAGAAAATCACCAAGATATAGCATAATCAACTCACCAAAACCAAAGACAAAGAAAGAATACTAAAAGCAGCATGGAAAAAAACAAAAAGTTACCTACAAAGTACCATGCAGGTGAGAAGACAATGGGATGGTATATATAAAACCCTGAAAGAAAACAAATTCTGACCAAGAATTATATACCAAGCAAAATTGTCCCTCAAATATGATGGTGAATTTAGCACATCTCCAGATAAGCAGAAATTAAGGAAATTTGTTAAACCAGGCCAACCTTATAAGAGATGCCAAAGAGAGTCCTTTGGACAGAGAACCTATCACAGCAAACAACAACCAAACAATAACACACATGATGATATAACCTAGAAACCAACACAGTTATGGAAATATCCAAAGTAAGCTTACAAGATTGTAAACAGGGAACCAGACACATCAATAGGCAAATAAGGACAAGTACAAACAAAAAAGAGGGAAATATTGTATAGTTAGAGAACTTCTAAATGGTAAAAAAAAAAAGTCAAGACAACTGCAAGATAGAACAAACTGTTCTAAACTTGAGAATAAAACTAAATACTACAGGGTGACCTTAAAGAAAAAATAATAATCCTTCACATCAAAATAAGAAAGAGGACAAGCACAAATATTTAGCAAATACTAAAACAATGGCAACAAAGGAAGTGATAATGTGATTTGTAAACAAAATAAGCTCAGCCCAGAAAATTATATGGAACAAAGAAATCAGTAACACCATGAAAAACACATGAGAAAATGATAGCAACAAATTATACTTGTCGATATTTACATTGAATGTCAATGGATTAAATACACCACTCAAGAGCTGGAGAGCTGCAGACTGGATAAGAAAACATAACCCATCAATATGCTGTCTACAAGAGACACACCTTAGGGACAAATAGACTAAAAAGCAAAGGTTAGAAAAAGATATATCAAGCAAATAGCAACCATGAAAGAGCAGGAGTAGCAATATTAGTTTCTGATAAAATTGACTTTAAGACAAATCCCACTATAAGAGACAAGGAAGGACATAATACAGTGATTAAAGGATTGATTGAACAAGAGGATATAACCATAATAAATATATATGGACCCAATGAAAGAGCCTCACAATACATAAACCAGACTTTAACAGAATTGAAAAGACAAATAGATGACTCCACAGTGATAGTACAAGACTTTAATACACCACTTTAAGTGAAACATAGAAATGGAAAGACACTCAACAAAGACACAGAAGAGCTAAACAATACAATGCACCAATTTGACCTTATAGACATCCCCCAACACAGTGCTACAGAGCACTTCCCCCAACAACAACACGATATGCATTCTTTTCTAGTGCACCTGGAACATTCTCCAGGATAGACCTTATGTTAGGCCATAAAGCAAGCATCAATAAATTTAAGAACGTTGAAATACCTCAAAGTGTCTTCTCAGCTCACTATGCTATAAAATTAGAAATGAACAATAGGAAGATGAATGGAAAAAGAGCAAACGCATGGAAACTGAATAGCACCTCTCTTGAAAATGACTGGGTAATAGATGAAATAAAAAAAGGAATTAAAAGATTCCTTGAATTAAATGAGAATGAAAACACAACATACCAAAATCTTTGGGACACAGCAAAAGCAGTGATCAAGGCTAATTTATAGCAATAAGTGTATAAATCAAAAAAGAAGAGCTAAAATCAACACCTTAACCTAACATCTCCAACAATTAGAAAATGCAGCAAAAAAGGCCTACACTCACCAGAAGAAAAGAAATAATAAAGATAAGAGCAGAAATAAATGAAACAGAAAATAGAAAGACAATAGAAAAAATCAAAGACTAGAAGTCCGTTCTTTGAAAAGATTAATAAAATTGACAAACCACTGGCAAATTTAATTAAGGAAAAGAGGGAGAGAATACAAACAACACAAATGAAAATGAATTAGGTGACATTACAACAGAACCAACTAAAATAAAACGGATAATATCAGAATATTATGAAAAACTATACTTCAACAAATTTGAAAATCTAGAAGAAATTGACACATTTCTAGAAACATACTACTTATTTAAACTAACACAGACTGAGGTGGAAAATTTGAACTGACCCATAACAAAAGAAGAAATTTAACAGATCATAAAAAAATTACCAACAAAAAAAGCCCTGGCCCAGACAGTTTCACTCTCTACCAAATGTTCAGAGAAGAAATGAAACCAATGCCAGTAAATGTATTCCAGAATATAGAAGGTATCCCAGAATCCTCCCAAATTCATTTTATGAAGCAAGTATAACCTTAAAACCAGGCAAAGACATCACTCAAAAGGAAAACTACACACCAACGTCGCACATGAATGTATATGCAAAAATCTTCAACAAAATCCCAGCCATTAGACTCCAACAACATATCAAAAAATAATTCATTATGACCAAATGGGGTTCATATCAGGTATGCAAGGATTGTTCAACATTAGAAAAACAATCAACATCATCCATCACATAAAGAAAACAAAGGAAAAGAGCCACATGATCTTATCAATCAATGCAGAAAAGGCATTTGATAAAATCCAACACCTATTCCTGATCAAAACTCTCAGTAAAATAGGAATAGAAGGGACATTCCTCAACATAACAAAGGGCATATATGCAAAACCAACAGTCAACATTATTCTCAATGGAGAGAAACTGAAACCATTACATTTGCAGACAGGAAACAGACAAGAATGCCCTCTATCACCACTTATATTCAACATTGTATTGGAAGTCCTAGGCTGGACAATGGGAGTTCTGGTGGCATAGTGCCTAA
>NW_006921599.1:5076554-5077784 GCF_000298275.1 Orycteropus afer afer
GTCAATACTATTCAAAGCAATCTATACATTCAATGCAATCCCAATCCAGATCCCATCAACATTCTTTAAGGATATGGAAAAGCCAATCACTAATTTTATATGGAAAGGAAAGAGACCTTGGATAAGCAAGGCACTACTGAAGAAGAACAAACTAGGAAGTCTTACACTCTCGCATCTCAATACCTACTATATAGCCACAGTAGTCAAAAGAGCCTGGTATTGGTACAATGACAGACACATAGAAGTGGAACAAAACTGAGAACCCAGAAATAGATCCATTGACCTATGGCCAGCTTATTTTTGACAGAAGGCTGAAATCCATTACAGGTGCTGGCAAAACTAGAGATACATTTGCAGAAAAATGAAACAAGATCTGTACCTCACACCATACATAAAAACGAACTCCAGATGGATCAAAGACTTAAATGTGCAACCTAAAACTATAAAGTTCCTCAAGGAAAAACTAGGGGCAAATTTAGGGTCCCTCATTTACAGCATAAATAGACTATCAAGCATAACCCAAAATGCACAGACAGCAGAACATAAACTAGATGAATGGGACCTTCTAAAAATTAAATTTTTATGTGCTTCAAAAGACTTCTCCAGAAGGGTAGAAAAAAAACCTACAGATTGGGGGAAAATATTCAGCAATGACATATCTGACAAAGGACTTATCTCTAAACTTTACAGAAAATTCCAATATCTCAACAACAAAAACACAAATAATCCAGTTAAAAAATGGACAGAAGACATGAGTAGACACTTCACCAAAGAGGATATTCAGAGGCCAACAAACACATGAAGAAATGTTCACAATCATTAGTCACTAAACCAAAACCAAACTCACTGCCAGCAAGTCGATTCCTACTCAAAGAGACTCTCATTGGATATCTGAGGCTGTAAATCTTTACAGAAGTAGATTGCTCCATCTTCCTTCCATGGAGTGGCTTGTGGGTTTGAACCGCTAACCTTCTGGTTAGCAGTCAATGCCTTAGGCACTATGCTACCAAAGAGATGCAAATCAAAACAACAATGAGATACCATCTGGCCTCAGCACTAATAGCAAAGTTCAACAAGACAGAAAATATCAAATGCTGATGAGAATGTGGAGAGATTGGGACTCTCATACACTGCTGGTGAGACTGTAAAATGATACAACCACTGTGAAAGCAGTGTGGCAATTCCTTAAAAAGTTGGAATTAGAAATAGCATTTGATCCAGCAATCCCAT
>NW_006921599.1:5078994-5097034 GCF_000298275.1 Orycteropus afer afer
TACAAACATTGAATTTGTTTGAAATGGAGTCATGCTATAGCTATTAATTTCACAATTATCTTTGAAGGAGAACTTTCCTAATATTTATTTGTATATTTCATGCAGTACTACTTAGCATGTAAAGTTTATGACTTTAAATGCTTTATTGTATCAGTATAAAATAATCCATTTGGGTCTAACTTTATGCTTATCTTCTTAAATTGACTTTTTAAAAATAGTTTCATTGAGATATAATTAACAAATCAGTCAAGGTTCTCCAGATAGAGAGGCAGAACAAATAAGAGATAGACAGTAGAACCTGAGAAAGCTGGAATATGCATGAGGCAGAAAGTTATCAGAGAAGGAAAATCGAATATTTTCCACTAACTGCAATAGAAAAGTGGTAAGACTGCACCCTGTCAACGACAGATAACTTGCAAGATGTGGAAAAACAAGGCAGTTTCATTCAGTTCCAGCTCTCACAGTTTTTACTGAATATCTAGTAAAAAGACAGATATTTATTTTAAGGAATTGGCTCGCATGATTGTGTGGGTGTGGTAAGTTTGAAGTTTGTAGGGCAGTTGGTAGCTGGAAACTGTGGCAGGATTTCTATGTTACAGTCTTGGGATATAATTCCTTCTTCTCTGGGAAACCTCAGGTTTTACTCTTAAAGCATTAACTGCATCCCATAAGTTTATATATATAGTATGTTTATCATTTTCTAAAGTTCATTGTGATGTCTTCTTTGACTGATAGGTTGGATAGATGTATATTTCTTAATTTCCAACACACTATTTATCTTTTTGTTTTGCGTTACCATTTAATTGCATTGACATCAGAGAAAATTGTATGGTTTCGATCCAAATGTCTCAAATCTTACTTTATAGCTTACTGTGGTGTTGTTGTTGTTGTTATGTGCCATCGAGTCGGACATGACTCATAGCGACCCCTCCTTGGGTTTCTGAGGCAGTATCACTACGGAAGTAGATTGCCCCATCTTCCTTCCAAGGAGTGGCTGGTAGGTTTGAACCACCAGCCTTCTGGTTAGCGGTCAAGTGCCTTAGGCACTAAGCTACCAGAGAGGCTCTACATGCATTTTCAATGAATGTGTGTACTGCCTTCATTTGATTCAATGCTTCATATATATCTGTTAGATTATTTTCCAACTGTGTTGTTCAAATTTTCTACAGTCTTGTTGACTTTAAGTCTGCTTGTTGTATCAACTATTCAGTTCTTGTCAGATTGTTAAGTACCACTGAGTAACCTTGGACTCTTAGAACCCTATGCACAACAGAAAGAAACACTTCCTGATCCTGTGTCATCCCCACAATTGTTGCTGTTCTTGAAGCAATTGTTGTAGCCACGGTGTCAGTCCATCTAGTTGAGGTCTTCCCCTTTTTCACTTTACCAAGCATTATATCCTTCTCAAGGGACCAGTCCTTTCTGACCAAATGACCAAGTATCTGAGATGAAGTCTGGTCAATCTCCGTTCTAAAGAGCATTCCAGCTGTACTTTCTTCCAAGATAGCTTTGTTGATCTTCTGGCAGTCCATAGTATTTTCAATATTCTTCGTCAACACCACAATTCAAATGCATCAATTCTTCTTTGGTCTTCCCTAACTATTGAGAGATGTGGTAAAATTTTAGTATTAAGGAAAATTTTTCTATTTTTCTAATTTAATTTTACATAACTTGAGGCAATATTATTTGGTGTATACACATTTAAACATTTTATTTCTTCCTAGTTAACTCAAGCTTTTATCATTAAGTGTACCATTTTACCTGTAGTAAATATATTAGGCTTTGCCTTAAAGTCTAATTTGGTTTATATGAATATAACGACCCTAGCTTTAGGGGTCAACTGTTTGGTAGTATGTATATCTTTCTTTATCATTTTAGTTTATGACCTATTATATACTCTAATGTTTCAAATATGTCTCTCCTAAGCACCTAGGTGTTACATTTTATGCAAACTAACATCTTTGCCTTTTAGTTGGATTAGTTAATCCATCCCCACTTAATGTAATAACTAATATATTTGGTTTTAAATACACCATTTTATTGAAGTGCAATGCTGTCAGTGATAGTTTCTGTGTACCTACACAAAATGCCAATTAATATGACTATTATTCAAATTTAAGCACAAACCACTAATGACAAAGATACAGAAATTGAACTTCTGCAGTATGAAATTGATCAAACATGCAATCAAAATGCATAGATAATTACTAGTGATTAGAATGTGAATATTGGAAGTAAAGACGAAGGATCAGTAGTTGGAACACATGGTCTTGAGGACAGAAACCACATGGGATATAATGTGACTAGATTTTGCAAGATCAACAACTTATTTACTGGAAATACTTTTTTTCAACAACATAAACTGTGACTACACATGTGGACCTTGACAGCTGGAATACACAGGAATCAAATGGACTAACTACATTGGTGGAAAGAGATGATGGAAGGGTTCAATACCATCAGTCAGAACAAGATGAGGGGCCAAATATAGAACATATCATCAATTGCTCATATGCAAGATAAAGTTGAAGCAGAAAAAATTAAACAAGTGCATGAGGGCCAAAATAGGATCTTGAATATATCTCACCTGAATTTAGAGATCATCTCAAGAATAGATTTGATGCTTTGAACATTAATGATCAAAGACCTGATGAGTCGTGGAGTGACAAGAACAGCATACATGAGGAAGAGGATTAAAAAGACAGGAAAGAAAAAAAAGACTAAAATGAATGTGAGAAGAGATTGAAACTTTCTCTTGAACATAGAGTAAAGTGAACAGAAGAAATGATGAAGTCAAAGAACTGAACAGAAGACTTCAAAGAACGACTCAACAAGATAAAGTATTATAATGAAATGTGCAAAGACCTAGAGTTAGAAAACCAAAAGGTAAAACATGCTTGGCATTTCCCAAGCTGAAAGAACTGAAGAGAATCAATGAGAATGAAAACACAGCATAACAAAATCTTTGTGACCAAAAGTAGTGATCAGAGGCAAAATTTACAGCAATAAATTCACACATTGAAAAAGAAGACAGAGCAAAAATCAATGCCTTAACTCAACATCTCCAATAATTAGAAAAAGAGCAACAAAAAAGCCTACAGTCACCAGAAGAAAAGAAATAACATTCAAACAGAAATAAATGAAATAGAAAGTAGAAATGAAGTTGCTCTGTAAATTTTCACCCAAATCACAATTTAAAAAAAAAAAAAAAGAAGAAGAAGAAGATGATGGAAAAAATACACAAAGTCTCTGTACTAAAAAGAATTAGACAACATTCAACCATTTCATGAGGTACCATATGATCAAGAACCAATGGTATTGAAGAAAGAAATCCAAGCTGCACAGAGGTACTGGTTAAAAAACAAGTCTCCAGCAGTTGGTGGAATACCAATTGAGATGTTTCAACAAAACCTAGAAATACTCTCTCATCTATATTAAGAAATTTGGAAGAGAGCTACCTGGTCATCTGAGTATAAGAGATTCATATTTGTGCCCATTCCAAAGGAAAGTTATCCAACAGAATGTGAAAATTATCAAACAGCATTAATAATATCACACACAAGTAAAATTTTCCTGAAAAGAATTCAAAAGTGGTTGCAGCAGTACATCAGCAGGGAACTGCCAGTGATTCGAACCAGATTCAGAAGAGGATGTAGAATGAGAGATCTTGGCTGAAAGCAGAAAATGCCAGAAAGATATTTATCTGTGTTTTATGGACTATGCAAGGGCATTTGACATTGTGGATAATGTTACAAAGAATAGGAGTTCCAGAACACTTAATTGTGCTCATGAGGAACCTGAACATAGATCAAGAAATAGCCTACATGATTTAAAATCAGGAAACTTGTGTGACAGAGTTGTATCCTTTCATCATACTTACTCAATCTGAATGCTGAGCAACTAATCTGAAAAACTGGACTATATGAAGAAGAATACAGCTCTAGGATTGGAGGAAGACTCATTAATAACCTGCAATATGCAGATGACACAACCTTGCTTGTTGAAAATGAAGATGTGAAGCACTTACTTACTGATGAAGATCAAAGACTACAGCCTTCAGTATGGCGTATACCTCAACTAAAAGAAAACAAAATCTTCACAACTGAGCCATTAAGCAATATAACGATAAATGGAGAAAAGATTGACATTGTCAAGAATTTCATTTCACTTGGATCCACAATCAATACTCATGGAAGCAGTAGCCAAGAAATCAAATGACATATTACATTGAGCAATCCGCTGCAAAAGACCCTGTTAAAGTGCTAAATAGCAGAGATGTCATGTTGAGGACTAAGGTAAACCAGACTCAAGCCATTGTCTTTTCAATTGCCTCATATGCATGTGAAAGCAGGACAATGAATAAGGATGACCAAAGAAGAATTGATGCCTTTGAATTACGGTGTTGGTAAAGAATATTGACTATTTTATGGAGCCAGCCACTCCTCGGAAGGAAGGTTGGGCAATCTACTTCCATAGTGATACTGCCTCGGAAACCCAAGGAGGGGTCACTATGAGCCAGATCCTACTCCACAGCAGTGGGTGGGTAGATGAAAGAACAAATATGTCTTGGAATAAGCAAAGCCAAAATGTTCCTCAGAAGCAAGGATGACAAGACTCCATCTTACGTACTTTGGACATATTATCAGGAGAGACAAGTCCCTGGAGAAGGACATCATGATTGGTAAGGTAGAGCGTCATCAAAAAAGAGGAAGACCCTCAACCAGATGGATGGACACAGTGGCTGAAACAATGTGCTCAAGCACAGCAATGATTGTGAGGATGGTGCAGAACAGGGCAGTGTTTTATCCTATTGTATATAGTACAAAGCCAGACTGACTCTATGAGTCAGAACTGATAGTGCCTAAGGCATTTGACTGCTAACCAGAAGGTTGGTGGTTCAAACCCACCAGCCACTCTGTGGAAGGGAGACTGGCAATCTACTTCTATAAAGATTTACTGCCTCAGAAACTCAAAGGTGATCGCTATGAGTCGAGATGGCAGTGTGTTTGGTTTTTTTTGGGTTTTAATAACAAATTGGGGGGACCTTGTGTGGTGCGAGTGGTTTGTGACTGACTGTTAACCAAAATGTTGGCAGCTCAAACCTATCCAGTGGCTCCACATATGAAAAGACATGGTGATCTGCTTCCATAAAGATTAACCCATGCCTTCTATTCTTGACTCACAGTCAACCCTATAGGACTGTATATGTGTACATGTGTACTTAGTAATATTTCATATACTTAGATATACTCTCTGCAGAAACTCTTAGTGATGACCACTACTTTATCTAAACCATAAAGTTTTGCACTTTAATTTAAATGTAGATTTGAGTTACACCTTTAGAAGTAACAGAAACACCATCCAAACAACTTTAGAGATTTAAAAATCATGTGTACTGAATCTGATGGTGATTGAATATATTTGTATGGTTTTGTAGACTACGGCAGTCAAAACAGACTATTATTAAATCATTATGCATGCAAGTGGTCCTCAGTTCTTATTCAGTGTAATTTCGAAGTTTCACTTCTTCCTGATTTTATTCTCATTCAGGCAAAGCTAAGAATGATCACTAAACTCTGAAACTTCCTTTTTTTCTGCAATGACCAAACCATCAGACAAATTTTTTAAAAAATTGTTTTCTCTCTCATTCCTCTTTCTGTAATATCTCACATTTTTACACTAAAGGTATCATTTTGTTTTTTAAAAATCCTTATCTTTCATATGCTTTTTATAGACTTAGCTTCCTAGTGCCTTTAATCCTTGTTTTATACATATATAAATACATAACAATTTAGCTTCTCCTAGTGTATCTTCCCAATTTCTACTGTATACATTTCTCCCATATGAAGTCTTTCTTTTGTTTAGCACAATGCCTTCTGGGATTCACATTAAAATATATCGTTGCAAAGCAAATCATGTTATCCCTAGTTTTAGTGTTATAATTCGCTTTCACATTCCCCAACAAGGACTTGACCTCAAATAAATCAAGCATATGACCAACAATATATTGTTAAAATGAAACTAGGACTGTAACTCTCTTTACTGACTTAAGACACTACAGTGTTTGGTTCCAAATCCTACAGAACTTTAGAACTGACAGCAAACTCAGAGATCATCGACTCTAACACCAGGATTTCACAGATGAGGAAATGGAGACCAAGATGTTGTGGCTTTCTCAGGTCACACAACTAGTTATCCACTTCCAGCTTGGTATTCTGGTGACATTTGTTGCTCCTTAAATAAATAAAAGATTTGTTCATGCTGACTTAAGATTCCCTCTTCAGTGCTTGGGCTCAAGCTTGTCCAGTGAAGAAATAGCCTCCTCCTCTTCTATCCCTCACTGGAGTCTCTTCTTACCCAAATTCTTCCTTTCTTTTAAGATTAAATGATATCCCTTTGATGAATAATGGAATGCCCAATTCCATTTTCCTCTGAATTCCGGTGGAATATTATTTATTCCTTTCAGATTGTACCTATTACTTTTAAAGATGTATTATCATCGTTATTGTATTGTCTTCATTTCCTATGAGTCTACTTATGCCTTGAGAAAAGATCAACATTCTGATTTATCATGATTATTTTTATATTTCTTGCAACCATTCACAAATATAACCATCAAAAAACCTATTGCCTTCAAATCAATTCTGACTCATGGCAAACCTACGGGGCAGAGTAGAACTGCCCCATAGGGTTTGCAAGGCTGTAAATCCTTACAGAAGCAGATGACCTTATCTTTCTCCTGATGAGTGGCTGGTGGGTTTGAACAACTCACCTCTTGGTTAGCAGTTCAATACTTTATGCACTGTGCCACAGAGCTCTTTCATTAATAATAGGCACTCAATAAAACTTGTTGAATGAATGGATCTGAACTTTTAGCTGCTAGACTTTTCTGCTGCATTGTAAGGATAACTTATGGATAAAGTGTGTATGGATAAAGAATCTGAAAGCTTGTGTTTTTTTGTTTGGAGGTCTCATTTTCTTATGCCTTTTTAATCTTGCTAAGATGATAAATAAGATATGTATTCTTTTCCATTAGGCACTATTATGTATTATATGCTGTATTATTTACTATGCTATATTATTTCCTATTAGGAATCTTGATTATGCAAAACTAAGATGGCAAATAACAACCACAACAACCTTACAGCTAGAAAATTAAAACAAGAGACTCTGAAACTTAGTTTTGAATGGTGAGTAGCTAAAAGGAATGGAAGAAATGATGAAGAAAAAGAGCTGAATAGAAGATTTCAAAGGTCACCTCAGACAAAGTACAATATTATAATGAAACGTGCAAATAACTGGCATCTGAAAATTAAAGGGGGAAAACATGCTTGCATTTTTCAAGCTGAAAGAACTGAAGAAAAAATTCAAGCCTCAAGTTATGATACTGAAGTAAAATATTGAACAATGCAGGAAATATCAAAAGAAGATGGAAGGAATACACAGAGCCACTATTCCAAAAGCAATTGGTCAGCATTCAACCATTTCAGGGTATAGTATAGGATTAAGAACCTATGGTATTGAAGGAGAAAGTCCAAGCAGCCCTGAAAGAATTGGGGAAAACAAGTCTCCAGGAATTGATGGAATACCCACTGAGATGGTTGAACAAATAGATGTAGTATTAGAGGCACTCACCTATTTATGCCAAGAAATGTGGAAGATAGCTACCTGGCCAACCAACTAGAAGAGATCTATATTTGTGCCCATTCCAAGAAAGGTGATCCCACAGAATGTGGAAATTATTGAATAATATCAGTAATAACATGTACATATAAAATTTTGCTGACGATAATTCAAAAATGGTTGTAGCAGTACATCAACAGGGAAGTACCAGACATTCAAGCTAGACTGAAAAGAAGGCCTGGAATGAGGGATAGCCTTGCTAATATCAGAGGGATCTTGGCTGAAAGCAAAGAATATCAGAAAGATGTTTACCTGTCTTTGTTGACTATGCAAAGGCATGGGAATTCTACAACACCTAACTGTGTTCATGATGGACCTCTACATGGACCAAGAGGCAGCCATTCAGACAGAACAAGGGGATTCTGTGTGGTTTAAAATCAAGAAAGTATGCATCAAGGTTGTATCCTTTCACCATACTTATTCAATCTAAATGCTGAACAAATAATCTGAGAAGCTGAACTGTATAAAGAATACAACACCAGGATTGGAGGAAAACTCATTAACAATTTGTGATATGCAGATGCTGCAACTTTGCTTGCTGAAAATGAAGAGGACTGGAAGCACTTACTGATAAAGATTGAAGACTAAAGCCATCAGTATGCACTGCATCTTCTTCTTCTTTTTTTTTTTTTTTAAATTATGATTTGGGTGAAAGTTTACTGAGCAAATTCACTTTCCATACAGCAGTTCATACACACGTTGTCTCATGACATTGACTACAATTTACTCCAATGCAACAGCTCCCCTTCCACTTCCTCCCAATAGTTACCTCTTCCTTGTGTCCATCCCTCCATGCACTCCTGCCCCTGAACTGTTTCCCTGTGCATAAGCAGCCCTTCTTTCTCCCATGATTGTTCTCTCCAAGGAGTGTATCTACTTGAGGTAAATGTTCAACTCATATGCCTGTCTTTTGTTTGTCTGGAAGCCACAGGTGTGGGTTCAATTCCAGACCCGAAGGGCAGCTAGGGACCATAGTCTCAGTGGTTCCACCAGTCTTTATCAGACCAGCAAACCTGGTCCTCCCCCCCTTTTTTTTTCCAAATGATTTTGAGTTTTGTTCCATATTATTCTCCCTCTCTATCCAGGATCTCCTACATAGATCCCCCTCCGAGTGGTTGACATTGGTAGCTGGAAACCATCTAGTTCTTCTGGTCTCATAGTCATATAGGCTGCCGATCAGATGGTGTACCAGTCACTAGGACTAATTTTTTCCATTAATCTTTAGTTTTCTTCATTCTTCTTTGCTCTGGACGAGGAGAGACCCATCGCTGCATCTAGATGGCTGCTTACAAGCTTTTAAGATCCCAGTCACTACTTGCCAAAGTAGGAGGTAGAACAACGTTTTGGGTAGTTTGTTACTATGTACTACATCTTAACATGAAAACAAAAACCATCACAACTGGACTGATAAGCAACATCATGATAAATAGAGAAAGATTGAAGTTGTCAAGGATTTCATTTTACTTGGATCCATAATCCATGCCCACGGAAGCAGCAGTTAAGAAATCAGATGACATATTTTATTGGGCCAATCTGCTGCAAAAGACCTCTTTAAAGTGTGCAAGAGCAAAGATGTCACTTTGAAGACTAAGGGGCCACCTGACCCAAGCTGGGGTCTTTTCAATAGCCTTGTATGCATGTGAAAGCTGGACAATGAATAAGGAAGACCAGAGAAGAATTAATGCATTTGAATCATAGTGCCAGTGAAGAATATTGAATGTGCCATGGAATGTTAGAAGAATGTACAAATCTGTCTTGGAGGAAGTACAGCCAGAATGCTCCTTGGAAGTGAGAATGGCCAAACTTCATCTCTTGTACTTTGATCATGTTGTCAGGCAGGACAGATCCCTAGAGAAGGATATCATTCTTGGTAAAGTCAAAGGGAAGATCCTCAATGGATGGATTGACACTGGCTACAATGATGGGCTCCAGTATAGCAAGGATTGCAAGGATGATACATGACCAGGCAGTGTTTTGTTCTGTTATGCGTAGGGTTGTTATGAGTAGAAACTGACTCAATAGCACCTAACAACAACAAAACTACCTACTGTCCAAACAGGAGCAGCCCTGGCTATCTCTCTCGCTGCTGGCACATATAGACCATCTAAAACTGTTCTCATTTGACCTTGTGGGTCATTGTAAAGGGTTATCCTCTTGAGAATAGGAAATGAGGTTTTTGGACCAGTTTTATCCCTATACTTTCAGGTGATTTGTTTTTATGGATGTTTATATGGAGCACCATGGCCTTTCTCTGATCTGCCAGCAGGAACCACATACTATAAAAATTGTCCCCTTGTCCAATGATTTTCTCCCGATTACCACTTTATAACAACTAACTGACAAGTCCACTAAGAGGTCTTGGCCAGCCAGCACTGTGCTGTCTTAGATTGATGAAACTCCCCATTCACATGACTGCCTCCTTACTCCGCAGACAGCAGAACTCTAAACTGCCAAAGGAAAACCTGAGATAATCTGGATTTTTTCCTTTTTCTTTCTTTTGAGTTTAAAATTTATAAATAGGGAAAGTGTCAGTTATGTTTTGCTACATAATAAATAACCTCAAAATCGAAGAGCTTAAAATAGGGATCTTTTCTTTAGCTTATAATTTTGCAGATTGGCATTCTGGGAGGACTCATCTGGGCGATTCTTCTAATCTTGACTGGGTTTGCTTGTATATGTGGTCAATTGCTGGATTGGGTGAGGCTGGTTGATCTAGGATGTGCTCAGTTGGGATGGCTCATCTCTTCTACATGATCTCTCATCCTTTAGAAGGATGGTCTGAACTTTATTTCCTGGTGGTTGTGGCAAACTCAAAAGGAAAAATCAAAATGGACAAGATTTTTGAGGCACTGGCTTAGAATTGGAGCTCTGGTGGCGTAGTGCCTAAGGCATTTGACTGCTAACCAGAAGGCTGGTGGTTCAAACCCACCAGTCACTCCTCAGAAAGAAGACTGGGCAATCTACTTCCATAGTGATACTGCCTCAGAAACCCAAGGAGGGGTCACTATGAGTCAGGATTGACTCGATGGCAGTGAGTTTGGTTTGGTTTTTTGGTTGGCTTAGAATTGGCCCAACACTGTCCTATTTTGTTTGTCAAAGCAAATCACAAGATCAGGCTAGAATGAAAGAGCAAGGAATTAGACTCCAAAACTTTTTTTTCTTCATATTTTATCTATTTTGTTGTTATTGAGAATATACACAACAAAACATACACCAATTCAACGCATTTTACATGTACCATTTAGTGACATTGATTACATTCTTCAAGTTGTGCAACCATTCTCACCCTCCTTTTCTGAGCTGTTCCTCTCTCATTAACATAAACTCATTGCCTCCTAATGTTCCTATCTAGTCTTTCCAGTTGCTATTATCAATTTGATCTCATATAGATAGTTCTTAAAAGAGCATTATACTCAGGGCAGATCTTTTTTACCCAGTAAGATAAACTACTGTCTGGTTGTAAGAAGACTTCAGGGGATATTTTTGGTTTAAGGTTTAAAGATTATCTCAAGGAAATAGTTTCAGGGGTTCATTCCTGCCATAGCTCCAGAAAGCCTAGAGAGTCAGTAGACTCCAAATCTTGATGGGAGAAGTTATAAAATCCTATAGCAAAGGGGTGAACATTCAGTGAGAGAAATAACTGCTTCCAGTTGTTATGCCCTGGAGAAGGATGTCATCCTTGGTAAGGTGGAGAGTCGACAAAAGAGGGGAAGGCCCTCAACAAGATGGATTGACACAGTGGCTGTGGAGATGGGCTCAAGAATAGCAAGGATCGCAGAGCTGGTGTGGGCCGGGCAGTGTTTCGTTCTGCTGTGCATAGGGTCACTAAGAGTCGGAAATGACTCGAGGGCACCTAAGAACAGTTGTTATGCAATCTAGCAAAACAGCTTACTCCCCTGGCTTGCAGGCAAACAATAGACAGCCATATAAGGCAAACATTTACACTAGGTAGGCACACTCCTTAGAATAATCAACTAACCATGGGAAATCAGAAGGACAGTATTTGTACAGGGAGATAGCTCAGAGGATAGGAATGCATAGGAAAGAAGGACACAGGGGAAAGGTAACCACAGGGAGGAAGTAAAAAGAGAGCTGTTACGTTATGAGGACTGTAATCAATGTCATGAAAGAAAATGTGTATGCACAATTGCATGGAAAATGACTTTGCTCTGTATACTTTCACCCAAATCACAGTTAAAGAAAAACAGAAAGCACTTCCCAAATGAAAATTATTTCTGTGGCACATGGTGCTACCAAATGAGAGGTGATGACAGCCTTCTCCTCTGTCCGGAATAGTTCCCAGAGATAACTGTAGGCAGATTCACATGACACCTTCTTAAACCCAGTTTCAATCTGTGCTGTGTTTGCTCCTTGTTCGCAACTCAGGAACAATGGATCACTACATCTTTACATCTGAGTTTGATTTCGAATTGGTCATCTAACAATACTCTGGCTGTAATCCAATTACAATGTATTAGTGCCAGTATTTACCCTTTGAATCACAATACCCCATCAACCCAGCTCTATATGCACATATGAGTTAGAATACAGAATCATGTTCATATCTCGAGGAATTATTATTAAGAATTTGAGTATTCTTCACAATGTTGTGATGTGAAAAAATATTAATACATATTTCTGGAAAAAGTGATGCCAATGGTGCAAATTTGCCTGTGAACTATACTGAGTCCAATTTTCATTTCTGTGAAATAAAATTTGGGTTGTGGCAAAATAATAATATTTCAAAAGTCTCTGCTCTGTGTTCCCAGTATCTTTGAGAAAATATTGAACTTACTAAAACAAGAGCTTGTTGTTGTTGTTGTTATGTGCCGTCGAGTCAGACCCAACTCATAGTGACCCCTCCTTGGGTTTCTGAGGCAATAGCACTACAGAAGTAGATTGCCCCATCTTCCTTCTGAGGAGTGGCTGGTGGGTTTGAACTGCCAGCCTAACAAGATCAGATAGTAATAAAAAGGAAAAAATCTGAGAATAGGACTAAGAATTAAAGTATTCTATTGTTCTTTCATTATCACGGAAGAGAATAAAAGTTATAAATCAGTATAAGACTTTGCTAAGTCAGCAATCAATACCTGCTCTAATTTCTGTGATAATCACTAGAATAATAATCAATGAGTATATAGATTCCAAACAAATAGAGGAGAAATCAAAGAATTAAAAAGAAATCATATCAAAAGAAGAGAACGATGGAGGATAAAAAGGAACATCTAGCAAATGGAAAAACTAATAAAGTATCCAATGTTGTTGTTACATGCCATTGAGTTGGTTCTGACTTACACTGACCCTCTGTACAACAGAACAAAACACTGCTTGGTCCTGCACCATCCTCACAATTGTTGCTATATTTAAGGTCATTGTTGCAGCCACTATGTCAATCCATCTCATTGAGGGCTTTCCTCTTTTTTGCTGACCCTCTACTTTACTAAGCATGATGTCCTCCAGGGCCTGGTCTCTCTTAATAACGTGTCCGAAGTATGTGAGATGAAGTCTTGCCATCCTTGTTTCTAAGAAGCATTCTGGCTATACTTCTTCCAACATAGATTTGTTCATTCTTCTGGAAGTCCATGGTGTATTCCATATTCATCACTTATAATTCAAAGACATCAATTCTGCTTTGGTCTTTTTTATTCATTGTCCAGCTTTCACTTGTATATGAGGTGATTGAAAAGACCATGGCTAGGGTCAGGTGCACTTTAGTCTTCAAACTGACATCTTTGGTTTTGAACATATTAATGAGGTCTTTTGCTACAAATTGGCCCAGTGCAGTACATCATTTAATTTCTTGACTGCTGCTTCCATTGGGATGAATTGTGGATCCAAGTAAAATGAAATCCTTGACAACCTCACTTTTTTCTTCATTTATCATGTTGTCACTTATTAGTCTATATGATGATTAAGGTTGTGTATCAACTTGACTGGACCATGATTTTAGTGATTGGGAATTTATGGTGTAAATGATCAGTTATGTAATGATGTCATCATCTCCCATGATGACTTCTCATATAATGTAATCACTTCCATGATGAGATCTACTATGAGCAGCTAATCAGTTAAAAGGGAGTTTTGTCAGGGGTATGGCCTACCTCAAATATATAGACACTCTGGCAAAGCTCTTTGGCTTTTTGATCCATCTGGATCCTGCATTTGTCCTCATCTGAATCCTTATTTGATCTCTGGTTCTTTGGACTTGAGCCAGTGGCCTAACATACTGCCTGCCAGTCTTGGGGTTATTTAGTCTCCACAGCCAGAGAGCCAGCAGCCTGCCATCTTACCTGATGATCTTTGGTTTGTCAGCCCCTGAACTTATGTGAATCAGAAGAAGCCTCCAGCCTGATGTCTGACCCACTGACTTGGGATTTGCCAGCCTCTATGAGATGGCACATAACAACAACAACAACAACAACAACATAATCACATGAGCCATTTTCTTGAGATAAATTTCTCTCCAGATATACATATGGGAGCTCTGGTGGTGTAGAATCTAAGGCATTTGACTGCAAACCAGAAGGCTGGTGGTTCAAACCCACCAGCCACTCCTTGGAAGGAAGGTTGGGCAATCTACTTCCGTAGTGATACTGCCTCAGAAACCTAAGAAAGGGTTGTTATGAGTCAGAACCAACTCGACAGCAGGAGCCCTCTGCTTTCTTACAGGGCTGCAGGAGTTAGCCAATCAAAAATCTGTAGGTCAGGTGATTGGCTGGAGGCCTTTGCTAGTTTATGTCCCAAGAACTGGAGGTCAGACAAAAGGGAGAGAGAGAATGGGAGGGAAGAGGAGGAAGAGAGAGGGAGAAAAAAGGGCAGAGAGGGGGAGGCGGAGAGAGCTTTGCCAGAATGTTCATTTATGTCATGGATACAGGCCATACTTCCAAGGAAACTCCTCTTTCAACTGATTGGCTGCTTACATTAGATCACATCATAGAAGTGATTACATTATATTACATTATGGAAGAGCAATCAATCCAGTGCTTGCCAAACCACTGAGAATCACAGCCTAACCAAGTTGACACATAACATTAACCATTTTACTCACATATAGGTTGAAACATGAAAAGAGGGAAGACAGTACAGCCTCATGGTTGAAAGCATGACCTCAGGAATCAGACTGCCTGGGTTCACATTCCAGCTCTACCACTTATTAGCCATGTGATCTTGACCAAGTTTCCTAGTCTCTTCATGTGTTAGTTGTGTCACCTGTAAAATGAGAATAATACAGCACTTGTGTAGAGGGTTGTTGCTGCTGTGAGGATTAAGTGAGTCATATCTATAAAGTACCTAAAATAGGTCCTGGCACATAGTGAGTGCTCTATAAGTGTTAGTTAACTAAAGGTTAGAACAATGCCTAGTACATAGTAAATTTTAGTAAATATTTCATATTTTTAGTATTTCTTGCTTCTGTCTTCTTCCACCTCCCCAACTATGGTGATTGATCAAGGAGTAAGAATCTGAGCCCAAGCCTGTGCTTGTATTTTTCTAGTTGACATCTTGGGAGGAAGTGCCAAGAGGCTATTTTCCCTTTAATCCCAGGGCTATGAGCATATGAACCTGAAACTGTCCTGTGCTGTGGCTGCAGTCTCAAGTAAGAAGATATTCAGCTGCAGAAGAAAAGAAAGCACTCACACAAAAAGAAATAGTTGGAAGAAAAGGGGAGGGAGGGGAAAGAAGAAGAGAGGGCAGGGGAGAGGATGGGATGGGAGGGAAGGAGAGGATTGAGATGAAGAGAGAGACCTAAAGGTGAGTTGTGATTCCAGTACCTGGAATCCCAGTTTGGCTTCCTGCCTTTCTGATCATGGTTTGAACAAAGAGCGCTTTCTTTTATTCTGTGAATAATGTTCATATTTTTAAAATAAATACCCTTTCACATTTTAAAAAAATAAAATGTGGTATACTTTTACACTGGGAGCTCTGGTAGCAGACACTCCTTGGAAGGAAGGTTGGGCAATCTACTTTCATAGTGATACCCCCTCAGAAACTCAAGGAGGGGTCACTATGAGTCAAGTCCAACTCAATGGCACATAACAACAACAACATACTTTTACACATTCTCCAACTCCCTCTTGAACCCCCCTTCCTGTAGTGGGTTGAAAAGTGTCCCATAAATATTTGTCTACCCAGCCCTTCAGAATGCAACCTTATTAGGAAATAGTGTCTTTACAGATCTAATTATTAAGATGAGTTATACTGGAGTAGGGTAGGCCCTATATCCAATGACTGTGTCCTTACAAGAAACGGAAATGACACACAGAGATGCATATAAAGAGAAAAAGAGCAGGTGGAGATGAAGAAGAGATTGGATTTGATGCATCTACAAGTCAAGGATTGCTGGCAAACAACAAAAGCTAGCAAGAGATATGAAACAGATTTCTCCCTCAGAGCCTCCAGAAGGAATGAAACCTGGTGACATCTGATCTTGTATTTATGGTTTCAGCTCTGGTGACATAATGCCTAAGGCATTTGACTGCTAACCAGAGGCTTGCAGTTCAAACCCACCAGCCACTGCTCATAAGGAAGACTGGACAATCTACTTCCAGAGAGATACCGCTTCAGAAACCCAAGAAGGGGTCACCATGAGCTGGAAAGTACTTGATGGCAGTGAGTTTGGTTTTTTGGTAGTGCAGTGGCTAAGGCATTAGACCACTAACCAAAAGTTCAGTGGTTCAAACCCACCAGCTGATCTGTGGGAAAAAGATGAAGCAACCTGATTCCATGAAGATTTATAGCCTTGGAAACCCTATGTGGATCACTATGAGGCAGAATTGACTCAATGGCAGTGAACTTGGGTTTGTGTTTTTTAAATCAGAAAATAAATTTCTGTTTTTTAAATCAGTTTATGATAACTTGTTAAACTAATATACTGCTTGTTATTAATTGAATCATGCCCTGCTAACTATGTGTTGGAATCCTAACCCCTATACCTGTAGATTAGTGGCTAAAGCATTTAGCAGCTAACCAAAAGGTCATTGGTTCATACCTACCAGCCGTTCCACAGAACATGAGGCAATCTGCTTCCATAAAGATTCACACCCTTGGAAAGAAAATGAGGGTTTCTATGAGTCAGAATGGAAATGATGGCAGTGAGTTTGGTTTTGGGTAGATATAATCCCATTTGGGATTAAGGTTTTCTTTGTTATACTAATGAGGCCCTATCAGTGTAGGGTGTTTTACACCTAATGGCTTTTGAGATATAAAAAGAGCAGATTAAGCACAGGGAGGAGGAAACAAGTACAAATGTGGGAAAAGATAGATGCCACATGAGACTGAGATGGCTAAGGAACAGAATTTGAAAGAGACAAAGATTTACCTGGAGAACAGACAGTGAACCTTCCTTTAGAGCTGGTGCCCTGAATTCCAACTTTTAGCCTCCTAAACAATGAGAAGATAAATTTCTGTTTGTTAAAACCATCTACTTATGGTATTTTTGTTACAGCAGCACTAAGGAACTAAGACTTTTCCCTTCTTTTAATAGTTAAAACATCGTCATTTTACATTAAAATGCAGACTATCTATTTTACGTATTTCTTCACTGATTGTCATTGACCCATATCCTGAAAGAGAGCAAAAGAGGTCTGACATCAGAAGGAGGTAAAGGTGATAGAAAATCTCTAATTTTTGGAAATCCTGTGCTAGAAAATGTGTTGACAAACAAGTAATAGGAGAGAGAATAAATTCCTGGACTGGAAAACCTAGGATTTCACTCAGACACAAGTCAAACATTACACAAAGGAGATGGACTCTTTTTTTAAAAAAAATCAGACATACACTTTTCCTATCCTAAAGCATATTTGTGTCTGCTAGCAGACAAGTACAGGTAATTGCCTCCAGGTGTTTGCCTGCAGGAAGTCATTGAAATTCAGTGCTAGTAAAGGCAGTTTCCTCAGCAGCAAAAACTAACCTGCAGGAACCTCCCAGGCACAGGTATATTTTAGAACAGCAATGCTGTGCACAGCCAGCTGAAAGGCCATATACCTGGAATATACTATTTAACAAGGGCATAATTAACTGAAACACTAATGAGGACATATTTTTTTAATGATTAACAAAAGTTTAAGAATTAAAAAATCATCCTAGGCTTTAAGAAGAAATATTTTAAATTTTGTCTTTTCTTAAATTTTTACTTGTCCATGACAACTACCAAAAAAAACCTCACTGTTCCAACTCATAGCGACCCACGTTTGGGTTTCCGATGCAGTATCTCTGCTGAAGTAGATTGCCCAGGCTTCCTTCCCAAGAGTAGCTGGTGAGTGTGAACCACTAGTCTTCTGGTTAACAGTCAAAATGCCTTAGGCACTACACCACCAGACCTCCTCCACGGTAACTACCTCGTAGATATCCATCCCCCCCC
>NW_006921599.1:5097144-5107402 GCF_000298275.1 Orycteropus afer afer
TTCCGTAGTGATACTGCCTCGGAAACCCAAGGAGGGGTCGCTATGAGTCAGGTCTGACTCGACCGCACATAACAACAACAACAACAGAGAAAATATGAGTTAAACAAATAATTGCACTTAAAGTTTTGCTTTTATGAAACTCATGTTAAAAAATAATTCTTTATTAAATAATAATCTGGATTTTTTATTCAATCTTAAATATTTGGCCCCAGTGTTAAAGATATAATGCGTCATCTTGAGTGGCTCTTCCGGGTTCTTCTTCATTCCCTGCTGCCCCACCCAAGGTCATAAGTCAGTTAAAGGAGGTGGAAACTGAGCTTCCTGCAAGGCCCGAATTTTAAAAGGCAACATAGCTTCTGATAGGTTAAGACCCCTTCCCCCAGCTCTGACGTACAACCTCCTAACCCCGGGTCTATGTAAGACCGCCCTCTCCCCTGCTCCTTTTCTTCTCTTCTTCCTCTTCTCTTCTTCTTTCTCCTCTTCTTCCTCTTCTTCTCTGGTCCTGCCTCAGTGCAGGAGAATCTCCTGTCCGGTACCCTGATGTGTGGCATGGTCTTTGAGTGCCAACGGAGCTCTAACCCAGGACATTTAATTAAAGATGGCAAGTTAGCCATTAGCTTTTAGCTGTTTCCTCACTCAAATGATAATGATGGATTTTTCAAAAAGAATATGTAAACACCAGCCACTCGTTGGAAGGAATTACTTCCGTAGTGATACCGCCTTGGAAATCCAAGGAGCGGTCACTGAGTCCGATCCAACTGGACGGCAATGAGTTTGTTTTCTTGGTTTTAGCAACAAAAATTCGGAAGCTGGGAAGAGTCCACAGAATGCCAAATTCTAAACCAGTGCAAGAAAGCTGAGAAGTAGTTGGCTGTTTGAAAAACCTCAAATAAAGATCCAAGAATGGACATCAGCAGATACCTCTAGTTCTGTTGCAAGTGGGGTTGTTTAAGAAGCAGCTCAACTGCCAGATTCCCTTTCTTTCTCTGTTGTTCTTGTTATTTGCCATCCAGTCGGCCCGACTCCTAGGGACCTCTCCTTGGGTTTCCGAGGCAGTTATCACTACAGAAGTAGGATTGCCCAACCTTCCTTTCTCTATGAGCAGCAAATCAAATAGCCACTTCGCCAGAAGAAGGGTGAGATTAATTTCCTGGAAAGGAATCCACTTGGGCATAGTACTAAACAACAAGGGGAGTGAGTGCTTAAATATTGAATGCTAAGACTTCCAGTCTTTCTTGATCTTTTCTACTCCAGAACACCAGTGTTTGGTGATAACCATCAGGGCAGGAGATTGGAAGTTTTCTCTGGAAATCTGACCAAACCAAGAAAACCGAACTCACTGCCATTGAGTTGAGTCCAACTCATAGAGACCCTCATGGGGTTTCCAAGGCTGTAAATCCTAAAGGAAACAGACCACCTTATCTTTCTTCCATGGAGTGGCTGATGAGTTCAAACCACTGACTTTTGTTTAGCAACCAAAGGCAGTAACCACTACACTACCAGAGCTTCTTGGAGAATCTGACCAGTGTAACAGAAAAGATCTTAAAATATCAACACTGAGAGTTCCCTAAACAAAGAATCAAGCCAGGTGGTCACCCTACAGTGAAGTAACTGGTTAATAAAAACTAACCACATACATCTTCTAATCAGCTTTTGGTTAGAGCTTTTGGTCAGAATGTTTTTTTTGTTTTGTTTTGTTTTCACCATTCCTAGTAAGGCAGATAAGAATCAATAAGATCTGGTTCTAATATGAAAGGCTGCAAGAGACAAGCAGGTGAAAAGCAATAAAGAAAAATAGACAGTGGGAGAGAATAAAATTTGTAAATTACCATTACCCACCAGGCACTCCTCAGAAGAAAACTGGGCAATCTACTTCCATACTGCCTCAGAAACCCAAGGAGGCATTGCTATGAGTAGGATAAGACTTGACGGCAGTGAGTTTGGTTTGGCTTGGATTAATCCACATAGAGAGATAAAATATTGCATGAATAAGAAAAGAAAAGGACACTATTTTTTAGAAAAAGTGCATTTGGGCACAAAGGAGACTTTAGAAATTAAAAATAGAATAGTAGAAATGAAAAACTCTACAGAAAAGTTGGAAGATAAATTAGAGGAGCATCTTCCAAACATGGAGCAAAAATGGAAAATAGAGGATAAAAGATAAGAAAAATAAAAGACACATCCATGGGGTCCAATATCTATATCACAGGAGTTCCACAGAGTACTAAGAATATAGAGAAGTGGAAATCCATCAATGAACTAACTCAAGAATACTTCCCCAAATACAAGTACATGAGTTTTTAGTTCAGAATAAACCAGAGAGAACCCAATACCAGAGGAAATAATAAATCAACATTAAGATAGATGATTGTGAAATTTTAGAACTCGGGTGATAAAGAGAATATGCTATGAGTTTCTACAAAGAAAAAATGTCTTGTAGAAAAATCAAGATTCAGAATGGTATCAAATTTCTTAATAGTAATGCTAAAAACTAGAAGACGATACATCAATACCTTCAAAATTCTGAAGAAAACATTTGCCCAACCCAGAATTCTCTATCTCACCAAAGTATAAATTAAGTGTGAAGATAGAATAAAGACATCTTCAGACACAGAAGATTGAAAAAAATGTTTGTCTTCCATGAATGGTTTTCTTAACAAGCCCTTAGAGGATGGGCACCACCCAAATGAAGGAATAAACTAAAGAGGAAGGCATGGGAATGAAGGAAATGGTTGCCTATATGAGAAAAAAGGAGAAGACAGTTCTCAGAATGATGGTGAAGGGGATCTCCATGAAAACATGTCAGAACTAGGGAGTGACTCTTTAGAATACAAGTTAATAAATTCTAGGATAGATAGATAGGTAGATAAGACCAAATTAATACTATACTGAATGAGTTTGAATGTATTAAGGTGATATTTAGCCAGCTTAACTTTAATTAAATACCTAGAAATCAAGCAAATACACAAACAAAAGGATTATTTTCTCCAGAGAAATGCAGAAAAGGAAGAATCATAGCATATTATGTCTTAACTCTGAATAGTGCTCATAATAATGTACATGGTCATACTGATAATGTAAATGTAAATCCTGTTCAGCCAACAAAAACTGTCATCTACATGGGGCGGGATAAGTTGATGGGAAATGTGTGTATGGTGGATGTTAGGAGAGTGGCAATGAAAGAGAACTAAAGCCTCCTGTTTCACAGTAAGAAGTCAATAGATGTGGTGCAGTGAATTACTTGGTTTGGCTCTTCTAGCTATGGTTTTTGTGAATTCCACCAGATGATTGGGTGCAACTACGCAAATATGAGGTATTTGCAGCCCACCAAAAGGATTGGATAACTTGCTTATAATGTAAATACATTACATGGCACCCTTGTGTGATGAGGCCACACAAATAAGAGGTATAGGACCCTAATGTAGGAATTGGTCAGTTTGGCCATTTCTCTAGGCTTAAAAGGAGCCCTCCTAGAGACAGAAAGGGGGATCTCACTGTCGTCAAGAGAGAAGAGCCAAAGATGGAGTGGAGCACATCCTTGGACAAGAGATGCTTGCACTGACACAGCAGAGAGACTGCAGCAGGAGAACCAAAGGACCGGCACTAGAAGAAGCAGCAGGATTGCTGGCCCACGGAGTGAGAAAGCTGAGTGCCTTTGGGCAGGAGGCTTGTTGGAAGAGTGGGATGCACTTTCAGCAGAGCTAAAGAGCTCTGTAACACTTGTCTGAGCAGGGCAGAGACCAGGCCAAGAGGCCAAGAGCCAAAAAGAGGTGTGCCTGAGGGCATGGCTGAAGAGAGGCTGTCCTGATGGAAGAATTGTATCCTGAGCATTCCTGAACCTGAATTGCAGCCTGTTACTTCCCTAATAAACCTCATAATCAGGAATATTGTCTGTGAGTTCTGTGGCCATTGCAACAAATTATCGAACCTAGCAGAGAAGTAGAGTGCCTTGGGAGGGATGGTTGGTGTCACAATTGGTAAAAAGGTTGGAGGGTGGCAACATGAATACTTCTGCCTCATATAATCAGCCTTGGGCTGCTGATGGTGATTCTGTCTTTCTTTTGCAATAGGTAATGGGCTCAGATATAGCAAGGATTGTGAGATGGCACAGGACTGGGCAGTGTTTCGTTCTGTTGTACAGGGTCGCTATGAGTTGGAGCTGATTCAACGGCACCTAACAACAACAACAATTTCATTCAGCATAATGTCCTCTAAGTTCATCCATGTCATGTGATGTTTTGCAGATTCATCATTGTTGTTTAACATTTCATAGTATTCCATTGTGTATATGAACCATAGTTTGTCAATCCATTTCTCCGTTGATGGGCAATTAGGTTGTTTCCATCTTTTTGCTATTGTGAATAGTGCTGTGATGAACATGGACATGCATGTATCTGTTCGTATCAAAGCTCTTATTTCTCCAGGATATATACCTAATAGTGGAGTTGCTGGATCTTATGGTATTTCTTTCTCCAGCTTTTGAAGGAAGTGGCATATCATTTTCCACAGTGGTTGCACTATTTTACAATCCCACAACAGTATATGAGAGTTCCAGGCTCTCTACATCCTTGCCAGCATTTATTTTCTTTTTTGATTTTTGCTGGTAATATATATATAAGGGAGAGCTCTAGTAGCATAGTGGCTAAGGCACTTGACTGCTAACCAGAAGGCTGGCGGTTCAAATCCACCAGCCACTCCTCCGAAGTAAGATGGGGCAATTTACTTCCGTAGTGATACTGCCTCGGAAACCCAAGGAGGGGTCGCTATGAGTCGGGTCCCACTCGAGGGCACATAACAACAACAACAACAATATATATAAGGAGATGACATCTCATTGTTATTTTGATTTGTTCCCTAATGGCTAATGACCATGAGCATTTCTTCAAGTGTTTGTTAACTGCCTGAAGGTCTTCTTTGGTGAATTGTCTGTTCATGTCTTTTGCCTATTTTTCGATTGGATTACTTGGCTTTTTGTTGTTAAGTTTTCTATAAATTTCAGAGCTAAGCCCCTTGTCTGATATGTCATTGCCAAAAACTTTTTCCCCAGTCTGTGGGTTCTCTTTTTACTCTTTTGGTGAAATCTTTTTGATGCACATAATGTCTAAATTTTAGGTCTTAGTCATCTATTTTGTCTTCTTGTGTTTGTGCATTTTGAGTCACATTCAGTATTGTACTTATGCCCTGAATTAGAGTACCTAAGTTTGTCCTTGTTTTTTTCTTTGATGGTCTTTATGGTTTTAGGTTTTACATTCAGGTATTTGATTTAACTTGAGTCTGTTTTTGTATATGGTGTGAACTATGGGTCCTGCTTCATTTTTCTGCAAATGGATATCCAGTTTTGCCAATACTATTGAGGAACTCTGGTGGTGTAGTGGTTAAGGCATTTGGCTGCCAATCAAAAGGTCAGTGATTTGAACCCACCAGCCACTCCACGGAAGAAAGATAAGGCAGTATGCTTCCATAAAGGTTTACAGCCTTGGAAACCCAGTGGGGTTGCTATGAGTTGGAATTAACTTTATGGCAGCGAGTTGTTTTTATTTATTTATTTTTTGGTTTGTTTGTTTATTTATTGAAGAGATTATCTCTTCCCCATTTAATGAGTTTGGCCCTTTGTCAACGATCAGCTGTCCATGTTGTTGTTGTTATGTGCCCTCGAGTCGGACCCAACTCATAGTGACCCCTCCTTGAGTTGCCAAGGCAGTATCACTACAGAAGTAGATTGTCCAAACTTCCTTCCCAGGAGTGGCTAATGGGTTTGAACCGCCAGCCTTCTAGTTAGCAGTCAAATGCTTTAGGCAGTTGTTGCTGTTGATGTTATGTGCCGTCAAGTCGGCCCTGACTCATAGCGACCCCTCCTTGGGTTTCCAAGGCAGTATCACTACAGAAGTAAGATTGCCCAACCCTCCTTCCGAGGAGTGGCTGGTGGATTTGAGGCATAGGTGGATGGATTTACTTCTGTGTTTCCAGTTCTATTCCACTGATCTATGTGTTTGTTATTGTACCCCTACCAGGCTGTTTTAACTGTCGTGGCTATACCATAGGTTTTGAAATCAGGGAGTGTGAGACCTCCTACTTTGTTCTTCTTCTTTAATAGTACTTTCCTTATCCAGGATCTCTTTCCTTTCCCTATAAAGTTGGTGAATAGTTTTCCTATCTCTTAAAAAAAAAAAATGATGGAATCATGGATCATGATGGATCAGGATTGCATTGTATCTGTAAATCTCTTTAGGTGATATTGACATTTTTATGATGTTAAGTCTTCCTATCCATGAGCACAGTATAGTTTTCCATTTATGTAGATCTTTTCCAGTTTTTTGTAATAGTGCTTTGCAGTTTTCTTTGTATAGATCTTTTAGGTCTCTGGTTAGATTTATTCCTAAGTACTTCATCTTTGGGTGATTACTGTAAATGGTATTGCTTTCCTGATTTCCTTTTCAGAGTTCTCTTTGTGGGTGTAAAGGATTATAACTAATTTTTGTATGTTGATCTTATACCTTGCCACTTTGCTGAAACTTTGAATTAGGTAGGTTCAGTAATTTTCTTACTGAGTCTTCAGGATTTTTTATGTATAAGATCATATCATCTGCAAATAGAGAGAGTTTTACTTCTTCTTTGCCAGTCTGAATGCCTTTTATTTCCCTTTCTAGCCTTATTGCTCTGGTTAAGACTTCCAATATAATATTGAATAGGAGTGGTGATAAAGAGAATCTTTTTCTGGTACCCATTTATAAGGGGAATGCATCCATTTGCTCCCCCACTGAGAATAATGTTGGCCATTGGTTTATTATGTTGTTGTTGTTATTTGCCATCAAGTCGGCCCCAAGTCATAGCGACCCCTCCTTGGGTTTCCGAGGCAGTATCACTACGGAAGTAGGAATGCCCAACCTTCCTTCCGAGGAGTGGTTGGTGGGTTTGAACCGCCAGCCTTCTGGTTAGCAGTCAAGTGCCTTAGGCACTATGCTACCCGAGGTTTAGTATATATGCCCTTAATTTATGCTGAGGAATTTCCTTTCTATTTCTATTTTGTTCAGTGTTTTGTTTTTTTTTTTCCTAATCAGATATGGGTGTTGGATTTTGTCAAATGTCTTTCTGCAACAATTGATATGATCATGTGGTTCTTTTTCTTTGCTTTATTTATGTGGTGAATTGCATTGACTGTTTTTCTAATGTTGAACCATCCTTGCATACCTGTTATGAATCCCACTTTGTCATGATGTATTTTTTACTCTTTTGATATGCTGTTGGAGTCTATCAGCTAGGATTTTGTTGAGAAGTTTTGTGTCTATGTTCATGAGGGATATTGGTCTATAATTTTCTTTTTCAGGAAGTAGTGTGTTTGCCTGACTTTAGTATCAGGATTATGCTCCCTTCATGAAAATGGATTTGGGAGCATTCTTTCCTTTTCTATTTTCTTGGATAGTTTCAGTAGAACTGGGATTTGCTCTTCTCTTAATGTTTGGTAGAATTCATCAGTGAAGACATATGGGCCAGGACTTTTTTCTGCCGGTAGTTTTTTTTTTTTTTTTTTTTTAATGACGAGCTCAATTTCTCATTTTGTTATGGATCTGGTCAAATTTGCTACCTCAGTTTGTGTTAGTTTAAGTTGTTGTTGTTGTTATTATGTGCTGTCAAGTCAGACCTGACTCACAGCAACTCCTCCTTGGGTTTCCAAGGCAGTATCAATATGGAAATAGATTGCCCAAATTTCCTTCCGAGGAATGGCTGGTGGGTTTGAACTTTCAGCCTTCTGGTTAGCAGTTAAGTGCCTTAGGCACTATGCTATCAGAGCTCCTGTTAGTTTAGGTAGGTAGTGTATATCTAGAAATCTATCCTTTTCTTCTAGGTTTTCAAATTTGTTGAGTACAGTTCTTCATAGTATTCTGATATTCTCCTTGTTATTTCTGTTGGTTTTGTTGTGACATCGCCCATTTCATTTCTTATTCATGTTACTTGCATCTTCTTCTTTTCCTTTGTTAAATTTACCAATGGTTTGTTGACTTTATTAATCTTTTCTAAGAAATAACATCTAGTCTTATTGATTTTTTCTATTGTTTTTCTGTTTGGTGTTCCATTTATTTATGCTTGAATCTTTATTATTTCTTTTCTTCTCGACTGTTGACTTTTTTACTGCTCTTTTTCTAATTGCTGGAGATGTTTGGTTAAGGTGTTTATTTTGTCTTTTTCTTCTTTTTTCATGTGTGCATTTTTTTTATTTTAAATTGCCCTCTAAGCACATATCCAGCAGTTTTTTAAAATAATGTATTTGTTGTTATTGTTGAAACTATACACAGCAGAACTTAAACCAATTCAACAATTTCTACATATATGATTCAGTAACACTGATTATATTCTTCAAGTTGTGCAACCATTCTCACCCTCCTTTGCCAAATTGTTCATCCAGATTGATATAAACTCACTGCCCCCTAAACTTCCTATCTAACCTTTGGAGTTGGAGTTGTTAATTTGATCCCACATAGATAGTTCTTTGAAAGAGCACAGTGCTCAAAGCAGACTTTCTTTACTAATTAAGCTAAACGATTGTTTGGTTTAAAGAAGACTTCAGGGGATAATTTTGGTTTAACATTTAAAGATTATCTGAGGGTAATAGTTTCAAGGTTCATCTAGCCTCAAAAAGCCTTGGATCCAGAAACTATGGATTCCAAAATAATTTGAAATTCTGTTCTGCATTTTCTTCTTTTAATCAGAACACTTCCATAGGATTGTTGATCAAAATGTTCAGTAATGGTAGTTAGGGACCATCCGTTTCTTCTGGTCTCATGGAAAAGGAGGCCATTGTTTACGGAGGCAATTAGCCAACCATTCTGTTCAGCCTCCAATTCCTTTTCCTCTGTTGCTCTATATGAATAGAGATTGTTATACCTTGTGCAGTCAGTTATAACCTTTCAAAAAAAAATTTAAGAAAACATTAAAGTTGTCAAGGATTTTACTTTACTTGGATCCACAATCAACATCCATGGAAGTAGCAGTCAAGTCAAATGATGTGTATTGGGCACATATCCTGCAAAAGACCTCTTTAAAGTGTTAAAAAGCAAAGATATCTCAATGAGGACTAAGCTGTGCCTGACTCAAGCCACACAGTCTTTTCAGTCGCTTCATATGCATGTGAAAGCTGGACAATGAATAAGGAAGACCAACAAGGAATTGATGCCTTTGAATTATGGTGTCAGCAAAGAATATTGAACATACCATGGAGTGCCAGAAAAATAAAATCTGTTCTTGGAAGAAATACAGCCAAAATGCTTCTTAAAAGTGAGGATGGTGAGACTTTGTTTAACTTACTTTAGACATGTTATTAGGAGGGATTAGACCCTATTGGTGGGAGCTCTGATGGCACAGTGCCTAAGGCACTTGACTGCTAACCAGAAGGCTGGTAGTTCAAACCCACCAGCCACTCCTTGAAAGGAAGATTGGGCAATCAACTTCCATAGAGATAATGCCTCAGAAACCCAATGTGGGGTCACTATGAGTCAAATTACTTGACAGCAGTGAGAATGAGTGAGTCCCCAGTGAAGGACATCATGCTTGATTGAGAGTTAACGAAAAACAGGAAGACTCTCAACAAGATAGATTCAGACAGTGACTTCAATAATGGACTCAAACATAGCAAGGACTGTGAGGATGGTTCAGAACTGGGCAGTGTTTTGTTCTTTGTGCATAGGGACACTATGCATCTGAATCCACTCAATGGCACTTAATAACCACAAAACCCTAGGCACTATGCAACAAACTAGGGCAGAAGCACTAATAGGCCAATTAATTGAGATATTCCCCAAAATCATGACCCTAAACTTCCAAAGCAAGAAACCAAATCCTATGAGGTGTTTGTTACACAGAACGAGCCTAGCAGCTGATCTTTTGTTGCTATAGACATATATACCACACAAGATTTGCTAATTCAACTTTTTACTGATGTACAACTTATTGACATCAATTATATTAATTGGCTGTGCAACTCTTATCAGTAATCAATGTGAATTTTCCATCAATGTAAACAAAATCTCAATGCTCCCTAAATAATAGCATCTACCCTTTCCCTTCCCTCCTGTCCCTGATAAGCAATTAATACACCCTGGTCTCTATACATTTGCCTATTCCTATCTTTTTTGTATAAGTGATGTCATACCATATTTGTCTTTTTATATTCATGAGGGATATTGGTCTGTAGTTTTCCTTTTGGGTGATGTCTTTTCCTGGTTTTGGTATTAAGGTTATGCTTGCTTCATAAAATGAGTTAGGG
>NW_006921599.1:5112292-5114139 GCF_000298275.1 Orycteropus afer afer
ACCTTCCTTCCGAGGAGTGACTGGTGGGTTTGAACCACCAGCCTTCTGGTTAGCAGTCAAGTGCCTTAGCCACTATGCTACCAGAGCTCCCAAAATGACTTAGATTTTAAAAAAATGAAAAAAGGAAAATAACTAGTGTTGGTGAAAATGTGGGGAACTTGAAACCCTTATCCATTGCTAGTGGAATTGTAAATTGGTACAGCTGTTGTGGAAAACAGTGTGGCGGTTCCTCAAAATACTAAAAATATATCTACCATATGACCCAGCAAGTACACTGCCAGGAATATACTCAATGGACTGGAAAGCAGTAACATGAACAGACATATGTACACCAATGTTCATGGCGGCATGCTTCACAATAGCCAAATGGTGGAAACAACCTAAGCACCTCTCTAATATTTAATTCATTCTCTCATATAATCATACCATAAATGAACATTTATTAAATGATGATTCTATGCAAGTTATAGGAGCAGTGGTGGTTCAGTGGTAGCATTCTTGCCTTCCATGTGGGAAATCTGGGCTCAATTCCTGCCTAACATACCTCACAACCAGCCATGTGTGCTGTTATGATGCTGCACAGGTTTCAACAGTGCTTCCAGACTAAGATAGACTAGGAAGAAAGTCCTGATGACTTACTTCCAAAAATCAATCAGTGAAAATCCCATGGATCACGACAATACAATCTGCAAGTAATCATGAGGATGGCATAGGATCAGGAAGCATTTCATTGCATTGTGCATGGGGTCACTGTGAGTCGGGGGTGACTTCAGAGCTGCTAACAAAACATGTACAAGTTAGGAACCTCTTGGAGGTGCAAATAGTTAATGTGCTCTGCTGCTGACCAAATAGTTAGAAGTTCAAGTCCTTCTAGAGGGCCTCAGAAGAATAGTCTAGTGATCTACTTCTGAAAAATCAGCCATTAAAAACCCCATGGAGCAAAATCTATGCACCATTCAGAGGCCTCAGAAACACATAAAGGCAGTATAAATTGAAGTGGGAAAAAAAGAAGGAAACATAGGTGTAGGACAAAATATAGTTAGGAATGAAGCTAAAATTCAATTTAGCTATGATGTACAAAATTATGTAAAACCTTTTTATAAACTGTCAGGAGCTGTATAAATGTTAGATGTAGTTAACCCACAACATTTCTGATTCATTGGAAACTTGAAAAATAATGACCTTGACTAAGAGGTAAGGGTATCATGAAGAAGCAGAAGCAAGGAGAGTAGATTAAGCTTTTAAGGAGTTTGGAGGTCAAGGAAACTGAGTCTAAGGAAAGCTTTTGGAGTCTAGAAGGCAACTGAACAGCAGAAGGAAGAAGAATCTATGGAGCAGGAGAGATATAGAGTAAAGAGGGGGAAAGTGATGGGCAAAAGCCCATCCAATGGAATAGGGAGTTGGCCATAAGTAAATGAGAGACTCCACTTCCCCAAAAGGAGGAGAAGATATATGAAGTAATACAGAAATTTTGGAGAATCAGTGACTTGAAAGATTTCTCCTTCAATAGTCTTAATTTGATCGGCCAGATAGTCAAGGGTTGCTGCTAAAAGTAAGGTGAATAGGTAGGTCACGGAAGGAGTTGGAGGTTTGAGAAGAGTAGACAAGTTTCCAAATAGTCATTATGGAACAGAGATACAGAGTCACTATGAAAGAGGATAGTAAGGTACAAATTTAGCAAACCTCTCTAAGCTAAGAAATATATATTAATATATTGCAGTTATAGCTTATAAAATATACATGATTTTTTTAAATTGTGATTTGGGTGAAATTGAGTAATTTCATTTTCCACACAACAGTTCATACATATTTTGTTTCATGACATTGATTGCAATGCCCAAATGTAA
>NW_006921599.1:5132302-5133838 GCF_000298275.1 Orycteropus afer afer
CAACATATATTACAAGCCTGTTGGGAGCTCTGGTGGCATAGTGTTTAAGGCATTTGACTGCTAAGCAGAGGCTGGCAGTTCAAGCTCACCAGCCACTCCTCAGAAGGAAGATTGGGCAATCTACTTCCATAGTGATACCGCCTCAGAAACCCAAGGAGGGGCTCTCTACGAGTTGGATCCGACTTGACCACACTGAGGTTTTTTTTTTTTTTTTTTGGTATATAAACCTGTTGGAGCACTTCATGGAGAGGTCATGGAAAAGGTACAATTCAGCTGAATCTTGAGAATGCACAGTGTTTGGATGAGCAATGAGGAGGAAGACAGGAATTCCATACAAGGACAAAGATGTGAGTAGGAGTATGGAGGATCCAAAGCACCAACATGATGCAGGAACAGTGAGTGGGATCCTTTAGCTGATGTGAAGACTTTATTTAGGGAAGCAGGTGAAGATAATGCTGGAAATGATGAGTTGGATCACAGTGTGGTTTGCATGCCAGACAGGGAATAAGGGCTGTATCATATAGGCAGAGGGAAGCTACTCGGTGTCTTCTGTAAGGGAGTTACATGATCAAAGAATTATTTTTTGGGGATTAATTAGAATGGAGTGCCTGATTAAGAGAAGCTAGGAATGTCTGGACTCCAGCCCTGTCTTGTAAGTTGATGTCATGATGGACAACTGCATTCTCTCCCCAGATACCCTTAAATGTTCATACTGGCAGTTCTGGAGTACTGCTGGAGTAATCTATTATTAAGCAGCTTTCTTTGAAATGCTACTATTGGGTGTACTTGCTTTTCTTCATAAACAATCTTTTGAAGAAAAGGGAAGAAAATAAATTTTAAAATGTATTACCTTGGACCTCTAAATCTTAGGACAAAAATGATGATAACCTAAATGGTCTAAATATGAGAAAAAAAGCAGGGGGTCTGAGTTGTGAAGACAGGCACTAGAAGTGGGTTAAGAGAAAACTGAGGGAATTAGAAAAACGTGGTTGGAAGTGATGTCAGAACTGTGGGTTAAGGGTGGTTGTAAAGAGAGATTTCAGATTTTAATTAGTCAGAGAATTAATATTCAAGAAGCCAGGAGTCAGGGCAGCAAGAAACTAGAAGAAAAAGAAGAAGATGTGTAGTATCTTTCATCAGAAGATTTCAATGTACTTGTAAATATTAATAGATGAATTGTGACTGAACTTAAGAAGGAAGATGCCCAATTCAGACTTTCTAGAACCTAAAAATACATTGTCCTGGGCTTAAGAATAAGCCATTAACTTCAAATTAAAAAGCAAAGAAGAGAAAGAAATAGAGCAGTACAAAGGCAAGTAGTTACAAGTATAGAAATAAATGCTTACTTAGAAAAGAATCCAATTACTATATAAGTGAAGAAAGAAAGGTGGACATAAGAAGGAAGCACGGCAGAACTAGTATCAAAGTTCAACAAGACAGAAAACAACAAATGCTGGCGAGGTTGTGGAGAGATTGGGACTCTCATACACTGCTGGTGGGACTGTAAAATGGTACAACCATTGTGGAAAGCAGTAT
>NW_006921599.1:5135376-5154089 GCF_000298275.1 Orycteropus afer afer
AATAATATAAAGGAGACAATACATATCATAGATGGATAAAGGAAAAGGAGATATTTAGTTAGTACTTTTATCAGAATAGATATATGCAGATTATTTAATAAACATTCATTACTCTTCTGTAAGACACCCCTAAAAAGCAGTTTTTATTATTATCCCATTTTACTTTAGGTTATTAAACTTAGGTTGCTAATTAGCAATGTATCTGAGTTAGAAATTTGGTCATGATGAAAAACATTAACATTTATTTTATTTTCCAGGAGCTTTAGCTTAATTTAAGGTGCTCTGGTGGAGTAGTAGTTAAGGTATTTGGCTGCTAACCAAAAGGTTAGTGGTTCAAGCCCACCAGCTGCTCCACGGAAGAACGAAGAGGCAGTCTAACTCCATAAAGATTTACAGCCTTGGAAACTCAACGGTTGTTGCTCTGAGTTGGAATCGACTCGATGACAATGAGTCTGGTGGTTTGGTTAGCTTAATGTAGGAGAGTTCTTCCTTTGACCCATCCGCTACACAATAACGCAAAATGCAACCATTGCCGTGGAGTCAGATCTGACTCATAGCAACCCCTCCCTGGGTTTCCGAGGTGGTATCACTACGGACGAAGATTGATCAATAATTCTACGACTACTTTTCAATATTGGTGTATATGTTAGATTATCAGCAAAATCAAGCAATCTCCAAGGAAATCTTCAGAGCAAAGAATCCATATCATTAAACTTTTTTTTTTGTTGTTGTTGTTTTAATGTTTTTGCAGCATCCCCAGAATTTCTCACTTAAGTACTGCTCAGATTTATTCTGGCTTTTCTTAAAAATTTGTGATAAAAATTTGTGAGAACAGACACAAACAAAATATTTTGTTGAGGTTTATTACAGAATGGGGGAGCTCTGGTGGCGTAGTGCCTAACGCATGTGACTGTTAGTTAACCAGAAGATTGGTGGTTCAAACCCACCAGCCACTCCTTGGAAGGAAGATTGGGCAATCTACTTCCATAGTGATACTGCCTTGGAAACCCAAGGAGGGGTGGCTATGAGTTGGATCCGACTTCACCGCAGTGAGTTTGTTTTTGTTTTATATTACAGAATGGCAGGAGCTCTGATGGTGTAGTGGATAAGACATTTGGCTGCTAGCCAGAAAGAAGGTCAGTGGTTCAAACCCATCAGATGCCCTATGGAAGACAGATATGGCAATCTACTTCCATAAAGATTTACAGCCTTGGAAACCCAATGGGGGTCGCTATGAGTTGGAATCAACTCAATGGCAGTGCGTTATCACAGAGGGCAGCTTGGCCCTTGTGCGTGTGCTGGGGAGTGGGGTGAAGGCAGGACGAAATATGAATCATAGACCACTGTCAGCAAATAACTTATGTTGGAGATCTTTTTGAAGAATCATTGGTTTGGGATAAGACACATTTTTTTTTAGTTTAGATATTTGAATAAGGAAAAATGGTGTGAATTTGTTTCAATCACAGCTTTAAAATGAACACGTGATCATCAATCGCTCAAAGGAGGAATGACTGCTGGGGCAGTAGAAAACTTTTTTTTTTTTTATTAGGATTTGGGTGAAGAAAACTATTTTTGAAGAAAACTCAGAAGCTACTGACCCATCTTCCTCCAATCAAACCTTTGGTCAAAGCAAAATATGCTTTTAGAAGAAAAAAATTAGGGGAAAGAGCTATTGTTAAGGGAAACGTTTGATTTACCTTTCTGGAAGTCATTTTATTTTGGTCCAGAGGGATGGCCTAAGGGACTTTCTGAGAGAACATGGTGAAGACGCTGCTGTGTGATCAGCATCCAGGAGGGAGGGACTGGTTTGACTCTTGTTACTATGTGAGGGATGGAATTTTGTAACCAGAAGGTTCCACAACAGTTGGGAACAACAGTTGTATGAGTAGGTAGCAGAAGACAAATGTGTGTGTGTCCTGTTACTCCTGCTCTGAGCACTACATACCATGACTGTGCCAAGATTTCCTACTTACGTCAATATTTTTTATAATTACCAAACCTTGTGTTCATAATTCACTAATAGCTAAAAATCTTACAAATAATGTCTATACAGTCTAGGTTAGTCAGCCATCTGGCTAGCTGATATGCACTATACTTACACACACCCATATATAGCTTAATAAGATGCCTTATTATAACACTTGCTCCATTTCTAATCGACTACAACAAATCAGCCTCCACCTCTTGCTGAAGTTAAAACAGCTGAAATTTAAAAAGTACTCAAAACATGTTAAGCTTACCATGAGCTATTCTTGTCCTCTGATTAGTTTACTCTTGTCTTTCATTCCCTCTCATCTGCCTTATGTAAATATTGTGTATCAGTATTTCTTTTTCCATAACTTCTGTAAAGTCTATTCTGTCTATCTCTCTTTCTCCAACTTTTCCCAAGTTGGCCTTTGATTCTAGATTCTTGGATTCTTTCATATTAATGCCACAGATATTTTGACATACTAGACACAACTGAAAACCACAAATTTAACGATGGGTTTTTACAAACAGGAAGTTAGGGAAAATAGTATAGAACAGTAGAGCAGAGAGTTTAGGGAAGGAAAAAAGCAGTGGGTTTGAGAGTTGCCAGAAGTTCAGTTTGGGGCTTTGAACCAGTTTATTCCAGTTTGACCCCCTGCAGAGAATTTGCATTCTGTGGGGATCTTGTTAAAAATGTAGATTCTGATTCAGTATACCTGACATGGAAATGCAAACTCCCAGAATCAGCTGGCAATTTTGTTAAAATGTAGATTCTGATTCAGTGTATCTGGAGTGGAAAGGCAAATTCTCAGCAGGGAGTCAAGTGTCTGGTTCAGTTGCACACTTTGGTTCAATGAACAGGGATCTGGGGAAAATGTCCTACAGCCCCCAAATATTTAGAGAGCCAGAGCTGGTGCTTTTGGAATCTGGTAAGGTTTGGAGTAATGGACTCATTAGTGTAGAAGGTACTTTGAGAGCCATGTTTCCAATTGCAAAAGGGGGCACTTATAAAACTGATGGCAGGGTGGAGTTGTGGGATTGGAAGTTCATTTACAAGAATGAAAGATTATTTTTAACCAATGATTTAGAAGGGAAACTTGAAATGCTTTAACGTTATGTTGAATCCTGTCAACGTGCTAAGTTGACAGTTAACATATTCAAGTCCACATGCTTCATGCACCTCTCTGCTGATGCTGAGATTCCATAATAATAGATACAATCCTGTAATGGATTGTCTCCCCAAAATAAGCAATGAAATTACAACCCCTGTACCTGTAAATGGAGCTCTTGGGTGGAACAAGTAGTTAATGCATTCAGCGGCAACTGAAAGGTTACAGCTTCCAGTCCTCCCAGAAGTGCAGAAAGGCCTGGTGATTTACTTCTGAAAGTTTAGGAATTGAAAACCTATGGTGTGCAGTTCTACTCTGAAACACATTGAGTTGCCAAGAGTTGGAGCAGACTCGATTGTTGTTGTTATGTGCCATGGAGTCGTACCTAACTCATAGTGACCCCTTCTTGGGTTTCCGAGGTAGTATCACTACGGAAGTAGATTGCCCCATCTTCCTTCCGAGGAGTGGCTGGCAGTCAAATGCCCTAGGCACTATGCTACCAGAGCTCCTGGAGCAGACTCCATAGCAACTAGAAAAGCAATGTTTTGACTTGCAAAAGAAGAAGTTTGTGTCTAATTTAGAGTTTTGCCGTTTCGTTTTCTTCAATGTCTCTCTGACTTGAATCCAGGTACATTTGACTCCAAACCCCATGCTATTTATTTTCTCTTCGAGCATCTGACACCAAAAATACTGTTGGTGTCCTAGATTGCTGCCCTTGCTTCTTTCCACATCGTTGGATCATGGATAAGATTTGGTTATTTTAGTTAAACACTTTGACTCTTTCTAGGATCCCCCAGTATGCTACTTGTGGCTTAATTCCTTAGGAGAAATTCCTTTAGGAACTGCAAGTGTCACTTCTATCAATCACTTCCAGTCTTCTTTCACCTCTTTAACAGGTATAGTACCAAATAATATCCATTAAACCTTTCTTAAGGAGCCCTGGTGGTTAAAGCACTCTGCTGCTAACAGCCACTCTGCTGGAGAAAGATAGGCAGTCTGCTTCCATAAAGATTTATACCCTATGACACAGTTCTAACATGTCCCACAGGCTTCCTATGAGTTGGAATCAAATCACCAGCAGTAGGTATTTTCTTTTCTTTTTGGTAAACATCTCTTACTACTTGTTATTGAACTAGGTGGTTTTCAATGAACTTAAAGACCAGGAGCCCTTTAACAGTGTATACTGTGAAGTTAACAATATCAACCAAAAACAAACCAGTTGCTGTGGAGTAGACTCTGAATCATGGTGACACCATGTGTGTCAGAATAGACCTGTGCTCCATAGGATTTGCAATGGCTCATTTTTCAGAAGTGGATCACCAGGCTTTTCTTCAAAGATGCCTCTGGATGGACTCAAACCTCTAACCTTTTAGTTAGTAGCCAAGTACATTAGTAGTTTGCATCACCTAGGGACTCTGTAACCATATCAACATAGGCATAAATGTGAATTAAATAAAGGTTCTTAACACTAGATAGTGCACCTAAACCAAGCCATGGTATTTTCAGTCTCCTCTTATGCATGTGAGAGCTGGACAATGAATAGTGAAGACCGAAGAAGAGTTGATGCTTTTGAGTTGTTGTGTTGGAGAAGAACACTAAGAGTACCATAAAACCAAAAACCAAAAACCAAAAAACAAAACAAAAAAACCCTCAAAAACCAAGCTGTAGAGTTGAATCCAACTCATAGTGACCCCTCCTTGGGTTTCCAAGGCATTATCACTATGGAAGTAGATTGCCCAACCCTTCTTCTGAGAAGTGGCTGGTGGGTTTGAACTGCCAGCCTTCGGGTTAGCAGTCAAGTGCCTTAGGTACTATGCCACCAGAACTCCCAAGGGTACCAAGGTCTGCTAAAGGGACTAACAAATCTGTCCTGGAGGAAGTACAGCTGAATGCTCCTTGGAAGCAAGAATGGCCAGACTTCGTCTCACCTACTTTGGTCAAGTTGCTCTAGCCAGGCAAACCAACATGCACAGTGCTCTCAACCTCAAGCTAATTCCTTTGCCTGGAAAGCTGTTTTCAAGACTACTGCCAAATCATGAACTTCCTCTCTTTCAAAATCCTGCTAAGAACTCACCCTCAGGATCGAACTTTCTCTGTTAATCCTGTCTTCCACCCAATCCACAAACTTCTTAGCAAACCCTTAAATAACTCTATAATTTTAATTGGCTCTGTTTATAAACTGCTTCTGGTATCTTCCCCCCTCTAGCTATTTTTCCGTGTTTAGCCACTCTCCATTAATTTGTAAACTCCTAGAGGGCAGGGCCTTAACACAAGCTTTTATTGGCATAAAACTGATGCAAGTTAGGGCTGAATGGCAGACGTGCCATCCCTTTTCTTACTAATGTGTAAAAAAACAAAGCAAAACAAGAAAAAAAAAAAAAAAAAACACGCTGATGGTCCTGAAACTGCTAATATATGTAAAAAATGTGTGCAGCTTCTGCTAGTGTCCAGACAAGTAAGATAAAACCATCAGTTACAAGTTTTCCATAATGTGAGGAAAGCGTGCATACAAGCCATGCTATTAGGAAGTTTATTTTCTTCAGAGGTATGTACTTGTTTCTGCAAAGCTGCAAGACTATCTCAGAAGAGAAATTACACCTACTTTCAAAACTGAGATCTGAAAACCAAGAAAAGCCTCGGGAAACTTACACTATCATGGTATTACCAGTTTGTGCTAAGTGTGGAGGAAAAATGGGCCTAATTTGGGAGGCCGCTAATATGGCTCTAACGGAAAGTACATGCTCCAACTACCCAGGATTACTAGTCGAGTGGATTGTTCATTTCAATCCAGTGTATAGCTCTCAGGTAACAAAGAGAAGCCAGTGCAAATGCCACTTTCTCACTTGCGGGTAAGAAGTGAGAATCCTTTACCGTGACCACCTGCTTCCCTCTCTTTGAACCAGCATATAAATGGCCAGATATGTGTGTATCATGCTCTTCGCCGAGCCCTCGGCATAAACCAATGTAGGCGGTGCGCTAAAAAATAACGAAGCCCCAGGCAGGGACCAGAAAAGGTGGTGGTGGTGGGGGAGAGGCAAAAGCAGCCGAGGGAATGAAGCACTTCCCCCTCGCATTTCCTCTCACGCCCACTTCCAAACTAGGAGGCTTTTGGTTTCTGCTTTTGTTGTTTTTAAAATTAAAAGTTAAACCCAGGAAGCTTTGAATCACACTTTTGGGGCGCAGTTCGGGTAAGTTTCTGCCTTTTTTGTTAAGCGTCTGGTTTGGGGACATCTGGGCCGTGGGGCAGAGTGTGAGGGTAAGGTTTTGTCGCCGGGTCGCCTTGGGGAGGAGGGGGGGGAGGGGAGGGGGAGGGGGATCCGTCCAGTGGCCTGGGAAGCCCGGGGCGCCGTGAAGGGCCGGGGGTGGAGTGTTGAGGGCGGGACAGGCGGCGGCGTGACCTGGCAGCCGGCGGGAGGAACTCCCGGATCTCCGCGTGGCGGCGGCGCAGGGCCCGGCCGCGGGGCCGCGACTGGGGGGACCCGAGCCGGCAGGCCGGTGGCCTCGTGGGAACCGGCTGGAACGCTCCGGGAGCGGGCGGCGGCGGCAGGGCCGGGTGGGCGCGGCCGGTCGGCCGAGTCCCCGCCACGAGGCTCCAGGAAGGACTTGCTGCTCTTTGAACAAGGCTCAGCAAGAAAAATAAGAGTAGAGCCTCCCGTGACATTTCCACATTCACATGCCACTTCACATGGCCAGTAGGGGTGCATCCGTAGAGAAGTGTGTCTCTAGGAACCCCCTCTTTTCTGCCCTCCCGCATTTTACCAGGATTTTTGACAGTTCAAACTGCACTCTACCATTCACATTTATTTTTTGGTTGAGGCACACTTTTCTTCTCACATTCCGTTTATATGATACATTTTTGGAATATATTTTTCACAAAACAATTAAGCCAAGCAAGCTACATTTTAGTTGAGCTGGATTGCCCTACACTCTCATGACTAGAATTGTAGGCAGAATTGTGAAAAGAAATTTCATTTAGAAAATTCGAAAACGTACTAGGAGACAGCTCAATATTGTATATATTGGCAAGAAACGTTTAATATCAGGCTACTGCTTAAGAAACTTAATTTGTGAGTAGTGTAAGAAAGTTTTTAACAAACTGAAATGACAAAATTAACCTATTATAATTAAAACTTGCGTGTATATGTTAGCTAGAAAATTCATAGCAATGTCAAATACCATATAAAGATTGTGTTCGCAGTGTGTATTTCTGGTATGCTCAATTTCTGTGAGATTAAAAATGTATTCATTCAATTAGTATTTTTTACTTCTCAAGTGACACAAAGCACACTTAATAATTATCGAGCACCCTTAATATGTAGTCTCTGACAGACTGTTAGATGCATTTAAATGCATGTTTATTTTTTGATTCAAATAGTTCAGTTGGGAAGTTACATTTTTTGTGACTGAAATCCACTAGGTTTCATAAAAGATGATTATATCACGCTGAAAATGAAAATTGCTTTATTTCATGACTGGGATGGAAGCATAGTATGTGAAATGTCATTACAGATTTAGGCAGTTGTTGCATGATCTTCGCACTTAAGACCAAAATCAGTTTTTTTTTTATAGGTATATTTCCCCCACTACATGACATTTTTGGTTACAAGCTCATTATGATTGACTATTCTATTTTTTCTCATTCCCATTCTGGAGCTTTGAGCTTTTCTAAGCTCAAAAGAACTAGACATAGGATTTCCTCAGGGGAATGTTAGGGGTCAACCCTAGCAGGGAAAACCTAGACGTCTTAATGGAAGCCCCATGTTAGGCCGGGGTGAACTCAAACTACCAATGGTTAGCAGCTGGGCATGTTAGTTTTAGTACCACCAGGTGTCAGACCTCAAGACAGCCAAGGTGGCAGAACCCGCCCAGGCTGGAAAGTGCCATGTGATAATAAACTTCCTCTTGTGAAACCCCCTTATGCTAATAAGGTGTAGACTCATGCCGATAGCTAATTGGACCCCACCGTTTCTTTAGTGTCCCCAATGAGGTCCTCTCTGTGTCTATAATAATCTATCCTCCCTGCCCAGGGGCGTGAATTCTCTGGCCCTGATACAAGGGCACGAGAACCTCGCCCGGGAGTGCTAATAAACTGCATCTCTGAAACAACTCCGTGTCCTGGTGTCTCGGCAGCTCAGCATTACATTTGGTGCTGAAACCTGGGAAGAGGAGTAGAACTTGAGGGAATTCTTATTCCCCTTCTCCCTCTTCCTTCTGGACCAGGGAATTCCGGCCCCCTGCATCCACCACCGGTAAGTCACATCTTACCCTTTACTCAATGCCCACTGGAGAACATACATTTTGTATTTTGTTGTCCTCCATCCTTTGGGTCATTTTAATTCTTTGGCTCTGGGCAATGAACCAGTGTCTACTACCAAGCGGTTTGAATTGGTTCTGTTGTAATCCATCTGCATCTGACTGAGAGGTTGTGTGAATGTTTCTGTGATGCTCCAAGATCTAGGTCGCAGAGTCTGAAGGGGCCTTCAGTTGATTTCCGTGTGAAGTCAGATTGGCATAACGGTGTGGCTCTGCCCTCTGCTTCAGGGTTTATACGGAGACACCTTAGCCAAAGACTCACTTCAATCCTCGAGAAGGGAATGGACAACTGGGCATCTGACTTGTCCTCTGGACATGTCTCTAGTGTGATTACTTTTGGAGGGTTGACTTGCCCAAAAGTCTGAGTTTTGTCCTGGAGTTTTCTGCCTGTACTTGTTCTGGAAAAATTGTGGTACCACATCAGAAACTCCTCTGTCCAGGAGATAGGTTGCTTGGGGACGCCTGACATCCTATCTCCCCTGGGAATTTACTCCTCATCCGACTGTCTAATGTCAGACAGAGACGTCCACCTACGCAAAACAGTCCTGCTGGCATAGAGTTCTGGTGGCCCTTTCCCGCTGCCATAGGGTTCTGGTGACTCTATCTGAAAAACTCAGAACCAGTGGGTCATCAAAACCCCAAAATCGATCCAGCAACCCCTCTGGGGTGTTTATTAATGAACCTTCAGACCTTACTACTAGACCAGGACATCCACCCCAAATGCGTCATCTTTTACCCCACCACGGCATGGCCCCAGTACCCACTAGACAATGGCTCTCGCTGGCCAGAGCACGGGACTTTTGACTTTAATATCCTTACAGACTTAAGACAATTTTTGCCAACACACAGGCAAATGGCCGGAAGTCCCCTACGTCCAAGCCTTCTTTTATATGCGCTTCCGGCCCTCACTGTGCTCGAAATGTAATACCACCCAAATCCTCCTTGCTCGCAAAAACCCCAAACCTCACAAACCCAAGCCTCTCCCCCCCTCTGAAACCACTCTGATGATTTCCTCTTCCTCCTTCTCTGACCCGCCTGAAAACCTTTCCCCGCCCCCCAGACCCCTTCCTTACTCTGCAGCACAACCCCCTCTCCCTCAGGTGGCACCATTCTCCCTTCCCCTTACCCCTACGGCTCCTTATCCTCCCGTCTCACCTACCTCCCCAGACACCACCTCCTCCTCTATCTCTCCCACCCTTTCTTCTCCCGTGAGCCACCACACTCGTTCCTAGCAACCCCTTCTTTGCCCCTTGCACGAAGTTGCTGGGTCCGAGGGAATTGTACATGTCCACTCCCCCTTCTCCCTGGCTGATTTATCCCAAATTGAAAAACGCTTAGGTACTTTTTCAGATGACCCTACCACTTACATCAAAGAATTCCAGTACCTTTCTGAAGCCAATGATTTAACTTGGCATGACACATGTGTCATCCTCTCTTCTACCCTCCTCCCAGACGAAAAAGATAGAATCCTTAGTGCCACCCGGAAACATGCTGACCAAACCCACCTAACAGATAACACCATTCCTGTCGGAGCAGACACTGTTCCGACACAAAACCCAGGCTGGGAGTACCAGCCTGACACCCAGTCCGGAGGAACCGGGAGGTCCCGCAGGGATAAAATGCTCCAGTGCCTCCTGGCAGGTCTACAAGCTGTCTCTCATAAAGCAGTTAATTTTGACAAGCTCCGAGAGATTACCCAACTTCCTAGTGAAAACCCGGCCACCTTCCTGAACCGATTAACTGAAGCCCTCACCCAATTTACCTGTCTGGACCCCTCCTCTCTGGCTGGAGCCATGGTCCTAGCCACTCATTTCATAATCCAATCAGCTCCTGACATTAGAAAGAAACTAAAGAAAGCTGAAGAGGGACCCCAAACTCCCATCAGAGACTTAGTAAGTATGGCCTTTAAAGTCTTTAACACCCAAGAGGAGAAAGCAGACGCAGATAGGAAAGCCAGGACCTGCCAGAAAGCCGCCTTACAGGCCAATGCTTTGTTAGCGGCCCTGAGGCCAGCACATAGTGACAGAAGACCTCCTTCCGTGGCGGCTCCCTGACCCTGCTTCAAGTGCGGTAAGGAAGGGCACTGGGCCAGATCCTGCCCTCAGCCCTGATCGCCTCCCGGCCCATGTCCACCATGTGGTTTGAAAGGACATTGGAAGAGTGACTGTCCCTCTGTGTTGAAACACGGAGGGTCATCCTCCCCATCCACTAACCCACAGTCGACAATCTTGGGCCTGGCCACTGATGACTGAAGGAGCCCGGACTCAACAACTCCGATCACTCTCGCTGAGCCCAGGGTCACTATCAAGGTAGCGGGTAAGTCAATCTCCTTTTTGATTGATACAAGGCTACCTATTCTGTACTCCCCTTCATCTCAGGACCATGTTTCCCTTCCTCAGTCTCCGTTATGGGAATTAACGGGCAACCCTCAAACCCCCCACAATGGGCCCCATCACCTGCTTAATAGATGACAGGATTCTTTCACACTCATTTCTCATTACACCAACTTGCCCTACCCCCCTTTTGGGACGAGATTTCCTCGCAAAAATTAAGACCACTTTAACTTGGACTCAGGATCACTCTGCCTCTCTCCTATTATCACTGACTACTACCTCCTCACAAGCACCAGCTTTCCTCATGCTCCCTGATCTTGTTAATCCATGCGTGTGGCATACTTCTTCCCCATCCATCACCTCTCATCACCCCCCTGTCATGGTACATTTAAAGGATCCTACACAGTTTCCTTCCAAACCCCAATTTCCTATTTCCCGCACACACTGACATGGCCTGAAACCTCTTATACAGCGCTTCATATCCAAAGGACTCTTAATCCCCACTCAATCCCCATCCAATACCCCTATTTTATCAGTAAAGAAACTTAACGGGTCCAACACCTTCGTCTTATTAACAATGCCATAGTTCACCTGCATCCTGTAGTCCCTAACCCTTACACCTTACTCTTCAATATTCCCCCTACTACCACTCACTTTTCAGTTTAAGATCTCAAAGACGCCTTTTTCACAATCCCCCTAGATTCCAAGTGTTACAACCTTTTTGCCTTCACTGGGAAGATCCTGACACACACACTTCCTCCCAGCTCACATGGACAGTCCTCCCACAAGGATTTAGGGATAGTCCAATTCACTTCAGACAGGCACTGGCTAGAGATCTACTAGACTGCAACCTCTCTCCGTCCGTTCTCTTACAATACGTTGATGACCTTCTCCTATGTAGCCCCTCCTTAAAACATTTGACTACACACACTGCCACTCTTTTAAACTTCCTAGCAAAAAAGGGGTACCGGGTCTCACCCTCCAAAGTCCAGTTATCTACTCCCTCGTCATTTACCTTGGCCTCAGGCTAACACCCACCATCTGAGAACTCACCCTGGATAGGAAGCAGGTAATACAAGACCTACTACCCCCTACCTCTGCCCACCAAATCCTATCATTCCTCGGACTAGTTGGGTTCTTTAGACATTGGATCCCTAACTTTTCCTTTCTGGCCAAGCCCCTCTATGATGCAGCCAAGGACACACCCATTGGTCCCCTTCAGTCACCCCAACTCATCAAGACCGCCTTCACCACCCTAAAAAACCACCTTTTACAATCTCCACCTCTTCATCTCCCAAATCCTACCAAACCTTTTTCTTTATTCACTGACGAATGCCAAGGAATAGCTCTGGGGGTCCTTACGCAACCTTACGGTCCCTTGCCCTCCTCGGTAGCCTACCTATCCAAACGTCTGGATCCCACAGTACAAGGATGGCAACCCTGCTTAAGAGCACTAGCAGTAGCAGCAGTTCTTACACAAGAACCATTCAAATTAACCCTCCACTGCCCTCTCCATGTATTTTCCTCACACAGAATAAAAGACCTTTTATCACACTGTTCCCTTTCCCTCTTGTCCCCATCTCGCCTCCAACTCTTCCACCTTACCTTTATCGAAAATCCTGATGTTCATTTGGCTCAGTCCCCACCCCTTAACCCAGGTACACTGCTACCAACCCATGACCCACCACACTCCCACTCTTGCACAGAAATCCTAGACATCTTGTCTACTTCTCCTAACTCCTTATCTGACTAGCCCTTAACGCACCCAAATATCACCCTCTTTGTTGACGGCAGCTCGACTATAAACTCCCATGGGTGACGTCGGGAAGCATATGCCATTGTCACCCTAACTGATATTGTAGAAGCCCACACTCTCCCTGAAGGCACCTCATCTCAGAGGCCTAACTGGTCGCCCTCACCAGGACCTTGCCCTTAGCAAAGGGACGTACAGCTAACATTTACACGGATTCCAAATACGCATTTCTTACAGCACACTGTCACGGCCTTAGTTGGGAACAATGAGGGTTTCTAATAGCCAAAGGTTCCCCCACAATTAATGCCAAGCTCATTCTCCAACTCCTAAATGCCCTACAACTACCTTCCAAAGTAGCTATCATACATTGTAAAGGACATCAAACTGACAATTCCTTAGTTACCCAAGGCAACAACAAGGCAGATTCAACAGCCCAAAACCTTACCAGACTCTCCAAACCCACCAACCCTCTTCCTGTTCCTCTCACTCCCTTTCATCCATCCACAGTACATTCCTGAAGAACTGACACACTGGACGAGGAAGGGAGGGACTCACTTCTCTGAAGGATGGCTCTTCCTTCATAACAGACTCATTCTTCCTGATGCCCAAGCAGAGTCCCTTGTTTGTATGATTCATAATTCCCTCCACATAGGAATCAAAGCCCTGAAACATTTCCAACAACCTCTTTTCATATCACCTTTACACAACACCTCTATTGAATCTGTCTGCTCTGCTTGCGCTATTTGTTATGTCCACAAATCCCCAGGGAAACCTTAAACCAAACTTCCCCACCCATCAGATGAGAGGACACCTACCTGGCCAGGACTGACAAATTGATTTCACTCACATGCCGTCCCACAAGTCATTCAAATACCTTTTCACACTTATAGACACCCTAACCGGGTGGCTGGAAGCCTTCCCCACTAAAAATGAAACTGCAGCTACAGCAGCCAATATCTTTTATTTATTTAATTATTTTAATTTGGGTGAAGATTTACAGAGTAAATTCACTTTTCATACAGCAGTTCACATAATATACTTTGTCTCATGTCATTGACCAAAATTTACAATGCAACAGCTCCCCTCCCACTTCCTCCCCATAGTTAACCTCTTCCCAGTGTCCATCCCTCCATACTCTTCTGCGCCCTGAGCTGTCTCCCTGTGCATAAGCAGCCCTTCTTTCTCCCATGATTGTTCTCTCCGGGGCGTGTGTCTACTTGAAGTAAATGTTTAACTCACATGCCTGTACTTTGGCTGGAAACCACAGGTGTGGCTTCAATTCCAGACCTGCAGGGCAGCTAGGGGCCATAGTCTCAGTGGTTCCACCAGGCTGTATTGGACCAGAAAACCTGGTCCCCACCTTCTTCTTCTTTTTTTTTTTTTTGCCTCCAAATGATTTTGAGTTTTGTTCCACATTGTTCTCCCTCTCTATCAAGGATCTCCTACATCCCTTCCAAGTGGATGACAGTGGTAGCCGGGCACCATCTAGTTCTTCTGGTAGCAGCCAATATCTTAATAACTCACATCATCCCTCGGTTCAGACTACCATCCTCTATACAATCAGACAACGGGCCAGCTTTTGTTTCACAGATTACCCAACAAGTCTCCTCCTCCCTAGGAATCCACTGGCACCTCCATATCCCTTACCGATCTCAATCATCAGGAAAAGTCGAAAGAGCCAATGGCCTTATCAAAGCTCACCTTACCAAACTCTCCTTAGAACTCTGTAAATCTTGGATAGACCTCCTTCCATTTGCCTTAGCAGGTATAAGTTGTTGTTGTTATGTGCCGTCGAGTCGGCCCCGACTCATAGCGACCCCTCCTTGGGTTTCTGAGGCAGTATCACTACGGAAGTAGGAATGCCCAACCTTCCTTCCGAGGAGTGGCTGGTGGGTTTGAACCGCCAGCCTTCTGGTTAGCAGTCAAGTGCTTTAGCCACTATGCTAATCTGAATAAGAGCAACCCTAAAGCACCTACCTTTCTCAGTCCTTTTGAACTAATGTATGGCCGACCTTTTCTCCTCAATCATAACTTACCCACACAACCTCCTCCCCTAGCTACCTATCTCCCTTACCTTTCTCTCCTTAGGCAACTATTACGGGAACATGCAGACAGGTATTCACCACAACCATTAGAGACTGATTCTCTGGAAACACCAACAGCAACTCACCTACAACCTGGAGATGCAGTGCTTCTAAAAACTTTATATCCAGAACCACCGAAACCTCACTGGACCGGACCACATACAGTCATCTTGACCACTCCCACTGCAGTAAAACTTCTAGGTGACTCCTCGTGGCACCACCTCTCCCGTATGAAAAGAGCCCAGACAAACCATGATTCATACATATGCCAAATGCTGGGTCTGACTAAGCTCTATCTTAATTGGACCTCTCCTCCTTCTGACCCTCACTAGTGCCAGAGCTCCGCCTGCTTATGTTTGGAGATTCACAGCCCATGAAATTTACTAATCTCAATCTGCCCAAGTAACCCATTTCATAGGTCAAGCAGATTGCCCACTAGAAGGATGTCAAACAAAAATAGAAATCCCAATCACCCCGAAGTCAGTCTCCACTACTTACTGCCCCTGTGCTTGCTTTCTGTATGATCAAAGAGAGTACTACTGTAAACAGCAACCCTCAACCTATGGAGGATGTCCTTATTGGTCATGTAAAAAGCGCGATGCTTATAACAGTGGGAGACAGGGAGGTACATTTTATATTAGAAAAGGAAAATTTGGCCTGAGCATCAGTGACCTGTGGGACTCCAGATGGGTATCAGGAGTTCAAGGCAAACTGTATACCGTGGGGTGGAGCTCTCTACCATTGGGGACCATATATATTTCAAGAGAATACGTTGAAACCTCCCACACCCCAGTACAGGTCTCTACCAGCATCCTCCAAGCAGAACACACATTGCAAGAACAGATCATAAGCAAACCCCAAACAGTTCACACTTCTTCTTGGATACATATAATCCCGCACACTCTGACCTTTCTTAACCACTCGCATACTCTACCTAATGTATCACGCTGCTTCCTTTGTACCTCACTCCAGAGACCTTTACTCGCAGCTGTACCTATTAATCTCACTACCTCCCCTACACCTACCTCTTCCACTCTTAGTTCATCCTGCAACTCTCCTTCACTACGAGTTCTTCTTTGGGAACCCAAAACCCTTAACCAAACACACCCTTCCCAAATTTGCTACTTCACCAATGACACCACCCTCCCCCTTTCAGAATCTGACTGCTCACTTAATCTCTCTATAGCATCTCAAGTCATAGCTGCACCAGGTACCCACTTCTGGTGCAATGGCACACTCACCAACTGTCTAAACTCCACCATCCCAGGCCCGTTACCCAGTAACCATAGTACCCCAATTTACCCTATACAGAGAATCTGAATTTTTCTGGCTATCATATGGAACCAGGACCAAAAGAGCTGCCTTTCTTCCCATCATGGTAGGTCTTAGTTAACCTCCAGTTTTGCAGCAATGGGAATAGCAGGTGGAGCCTTGGGCCATAGTGTAATACAGCTCAAGATTTCCAAGCGTGACTTGACATAGCACTTGAAACCACTGTGAACTCCCTAGCCTCCCTCCAGCAACAACTAGCCTCTTTAGCAGTTTGCAGAACTGAAGAGCCTAGACCTGCTAACTGCAGAAAAAGGTGGAACGTGTCTCTTCCTGGGAGAGGAATGCTGCTATTATATCAACGAATCTGGTCTAATAGAACAAAATGTTAACACATTAATTCGACTAGGTGAAGAACTACGCAACACACGCCCTACAGGAACTTCACCATTTGAATGGCTCCAGTCTCCACTAACAGCCTGGTTATTACAATAAATACCCTTATCGGACTGCTAGTTTAACTAATTAAGTCTTCTTTTCCTCTTTGCCCGTTGCCTCTTCAAGTTTCTCCTAAGCCGACGGAGAACTATCTCGGGTCATGGTGAATCAGCTTCTCTTACATCCTTACTCCAAGTTGCCAACTGACAAGCCCGACTTTTCAGACTCCAACCTGTGAAACTCCTCTCTCCTTCTCTGACCCCGTTCAGCAGGAAGAAGTTAAGAGAATCACGTCGCCCTTTATCCATTAAAAAGGGTTGGAATGTTAGGCTGGGGTGAACTCAAACTACCAACATTTCAGTTACCAGCTGGGCATATTAATTTTAGTATCACCAGGTGTCAGACGGCAAGACAGCTGAGGTGGCAGAACCCGCCCAGGCTGGAAAGTGCCATGTGATAATAAACTTTCTCCTGTGAAACCCCCTTATGCTAATAAGGTGTAGAACCCTGCCGATAGCTAATTGGACCCCGCCATTTCCTTAGTGTCCCCAGTTAGGTCCTCTCTGTGTCTATAATAATCTATTCTCCCTGCCCGGGGGCGTGACTTCTATGGCCCTGATGCAGAGCACCGGAACCTAGCCCGGGAGTGCTAATAAACTGCATCTCTGAAACAACTCCGTGTTCTGGTGTCTCGGCAGCTCAGCATTACACCCCAGGGAACAAAACAAAAATTCAAGTTGCACAGATGGCCAGCCCTCTTAGTGGGAGTACAATCGTTTAGCATTTTTATTCCTTAAAAGGGGAAAAGTTTGGCTCAATCCTAGACATTTTCTGCATCAAAATTTTTGTATTTGTTCTTCCCAAGTTTGGGGTGGCACCTTAAAGCAGTCACTTTCGTCTGCTTTTTAAGTGTGTACATTTTTAACTTCTGAGTCCCAAACTCCTGCCGTTCTTCAGGTCTGACCCTGAAAACCTTCTTTATTACCCTGGTCTAGCCTTTTCTGATGTCTTTTCCACAGATTTCCACCCCTTGTTTCCTCTCTTGCTTTCTAGAGCTGGGGTCAAACTCTGGTTAATGGTAATTACTCCCTGTTCCCCTTTCCTACTTCGCCCCAGGAGCAGAGTCGGCAGCCCTTCCTGGACCCCTTTTCCCGCCCCTGAAGTCCCCGCCCCTCTCGCTGGAAGCTGTCAGGTGGGCAGGCAGGGGTTAACTGCGCTCGCAGCTGCGGCTCTGGGAACCACCAGCGGGCTTTGGAACGGCCTCTGGAATAACCTTGGCTTTCCTGGCTCTTTTAATAGAACATCCGCCACCAAAAAGTGGTTTCAGTTCAGGGTTAAGAACGCGGCTCCCTCCACCCTCCTAACAAACACTTCGCCCCCCTCCCGGTTTTTTTTTTAAGTTGTTTTTCAAAGTTAATGAGTTTCAAGTTTCACAATGACTTTCCCCTTCCCTCTGCGCGTTGCTGAGGAAACCCCCTTGGGGTCCCCCCCTCCCCTCCGGCCCTCCCTCTTCCTCCTCCTCCCCCCTCCATCCGCCCGGACTGGGGGCGGGGCTGGGAGACCCCATGACGTCACCGGGCCGGCCCACACACTGCTTTAGAAAGTAAAGAGACGGTAATGAGAAGCTGTGGCCCCGCCCGTCCCCGCCCCTCTTCCCGGACCAACCGCCCCCAACTGCGCGACCCAGCCAGGCCCTCCGGTGGCCGCGTGACCAGCCAGGCCCGCCCTCCGCCCCCGCGGGACGCCAGTCCCCGAGCTGGCGCGATCCCGACCCCTCGCAATCCCTAACTTCGCCCCACCCCCTGGCTGGCGCCCCTCCTTCTGCCCCCGCCCCCTCGGGTCCCTGCGGCTGCCTTGCGGGGCGGAGCCGCGGGAGGGCGGCCCGGGGGAGGCGCGGCCCGGCCCGCCCCGCCGGGGAGACCCGGGCTCTGACTCCACCGGAGTGTCGGGCTGGGCACCCACTCCGCTCTGATCCGGAGGTTTGCGGCCGGGCCCACCCCGCTGGGCCCTGGCTCTCCAGTCCCCTCCCCCCCACACATCGGCGGAGCCCTAGCCTCTGACTCCGCCGGGGACAACCCCCTCCACCCGCCCGTCCTCTCACTTGTCGCCGCCGGTGGCCTCCCAGCCTCCCGCCCCCGGGGATCCCCTACCGCCCCGCCCACCCGCGGGAAAGCCTCCGACCTTCGGCCTCCCTTCCCCTGGCCGGCCGGCCTTCTCCTCCCGCCGCCCCAAAAGACGCTAAACGTGCCCTACTCTGCCCCGGGGGAGAGGTAAAGCCTGCGCCCGCCTGCCCTTCTCTCCAGGGCCCGCCGGCCGGGGCCGCCTGCCCGCGGTCTCGGCGCAGAACCTGCCGCGGTGTGCCCCGCCTCGCCAGGCAGCCCGGATGCCCCTTCTCCAGCGGCGGCCGCCGTGACCATGCCGCAGCTCGGGACGCTGGCGGGCTATG
>NW_006921599.1:5154229-5183048 GCF_000298275.1 Orycteropus afer afer
CCCCCTGTTTAATATTTCAGCGCTGGGTGGTTGGAGTGCCAGTCGCCGGCCTTTCGTGGAGCTGCTGCTGGGCGGCGGCGGCGGCGGGAGGTGGGACGAGCCGAGGGCTGGAGAAGCAGGAGGAGGAGGAGGTTCTGTTTGTGTTTGAGGTTGTCAAGTGAAGGAGAGATCCCAGGCGGCGCCGCCGCCGCCGCGCGAGGGTCGCGGACATTCCGAGCTGCGGCCGCCGCCATCAGCAGCGCAGCTTCAGGGCCGGTGCAGCGGCAGCGGCTCCGCCGGGTGTCCTGGCCGCAGGTTCGACGCGGGCTCCGCGGCAGGGGCGCTGCAGCGGAAAGGGCGGCGGGCGGGGGACAGGACCACCCCCTCGCGGGCGGGGGTCGGGGGGCGTGCGAGCGCGCGCGTGTGTGTGTGTGTATGTGCGAGTGTGCAACCGCCGACCTTGCACAGGGGCTGGCTGCGTGCGGGGGGCACGTCCCACTTCGGGGCGCCCTAGTCGTGTGCGCGCAGCCCGAGCTGCGGTCCTGCGAGCCGTGCAGGTACGGAAGGGCCCGGCCTCCCTGCCAGAGATCCAGCCTCAGACGCGTTTTGCATGGGGGTGGGGGTTGCAGGAGAGCAGGCCTCGGCTTCCTAACCTCCCGGCTTTGTGGCTTGCTTTCCCTTTCGTTTTGCGCTCTGAGTGCCTGTTTACTCCGGGCCACCTGGGTAGTTCCATTATGGGTAGGGAGGGAGCGCTTGCAGCAGTTGGGAAGGGGGCGGTGGGTACGGGCGAGTCGTCTCAGGCTCGCCTTGGGGTCGGGTTCGGTAAGGAGTTGCTGGGTTGGAGAGGGGAGGGGGTAGTGGCGGAGCTGGCGACGAGGAGGAGTCTTAGGGCTGCCGCGCTCGCCCCCTTTCGTCCTCCTCTCCTCCTCCTGCTAGCCGCATCCACTCCTGGCTCCTTCCTGAGCTGGCACTTCCATTCCCCCCTCCTCCTGGCATGCGAAGCGCTTTGTTCAGTGCAGCGTTGCAGAGGGGTTTTCCCAGGCTCCGCCCTCCACATTCATTCATGTTTTTTCTACTTGCAACTGTCTTTACGCTTTTTGATCGTGTCATGTTTTCGCTCCATGTAGTATTTCTTTCTCTGCTGTAAAGGAACGGGTTATCACTCGTCCTAGTTGCTGCCTTGCTGCTGCCTTTGAAAATGCTCACCTCCTCCCCCCAAAAGATTTAAACATGGGATGGTCAGCTAGAGACAGTTGGATAAGGCAGTGAGAGGGGTAGCAGGAAGCAGTTACTGAGTGGGAATTTGCAAATTTTACATTTATACTCTGGATCGTTTGAGATCATATAATTGGATTACAGTTGGAGTTCACGTTTTAAAAACTTACAAATATAGTTTCAAAACTGTAAAATTAACAAGGAAAGTAAAGCGTTCATAAAATTTATTTCTTCCTTACGTCTCTAAATTCACTAATGAATCAGAACCTTCCTGATAAATGCTACTTAGTGCAGGGAGTTGGGGGAACATATCTTTCGTAGATGATTTTGCACAGTGTTGAATGAAATATATAGTATTGGGCCATCATTTCATACTTTTCTTCATGTAACTGAATGCATATTTTTTGTTTGTGTCATGCCATCACGTAGCCATACCAGGAATAAAATAATGAAGTTAATTGTAGCTTTTTTTTTCTCTCTTCCTTTCATAAATTTCTAAAACATTTTATCAAAATGTTGGACATATTCTTTCCCATGTAGGCTTTCATAAGGAGAATTAACATTTGATTATTTTTTTGTGTGTGGTAGGTAGTAAAATATGTACATTGTTTAGTTTAATCAACGTAAGAACCTGTGAGGTAGATACCGTTATTTCCTTGGTTTAAAGTTGGGAAATCTGATCTTCAGAGAGGTTAAGTAATATGAGTATAGTCACACAGTAAAGGGTAAAGGGTAAAGCCTGGCTTTGAACCGAGTCTGGTTTGACACCAAAACATCTAGTCATGACTTGCTATACTACATACACACTTTCTTGAAAAAACCTTGAAAGTAGATACTACCATCTCCACTAGGAAGGAAGCACTAGGAGTAACTGTGTCATGTGGTGCGACTTTGCTCAGTTGCTGGCCTTGGGCAGGTTACTTAACTTCTTAATGCTTTAGTTTTCTTAACTGTAGAATTAGTAAATGATAGTTAACTTATCAATTATTGTTAGGTATGAATTAAGTAATATGTAGAAAGTATGTAGGCTCATAGTAGAAGTGCAATAGGTATTTTTTTATTTCTTTAGTAGCAGATAACGTAGTTACAGGTTTCAAAGCATTGGTATCCCGTTCTTGTGTCTTTGTTTAATAATTCAACTTTGTTTTCTGCTTATAGTCATCACACTGGGCTTTGTTTATCAGCTTTATTACAGGAAGTTAAAACTAGAATTTTAGCTCCAGGATCCTTGAGACTCTTGTGGAAGAGATTGAGCTGGCTGATTTGGGAAGATAGGTGATAAGTTTTCATATTAAAAAAACAAACTTGTTGCTGATTCCATGTGTTACAGAGTAGAACTGAACTCCATAGGGTTTTCTTGACTGTAATCTTTATGGAAACAGATCACCAGGCCCTATGGGTATTGCTAGGTGGAACAGATTATGCCATCTAGCAAGTCCTTGGGTTACTATAGTTTTGGTGTATTATACTTGAGATTGCTTTTTTTAAAAATGTGTAATTCAGGACAGACTAGGTTATGCTTCAGTAACAGATAACTCCCAAATCTCAGTGATTTAGAACAACAAAGCTCTCTTTCTTGTTTATGCTAAGTAACTGTGGTAGGATAGCTGGAACTGTGCTCTGTGTTGTTAAGACTCATTGTCTAGAACGGTGGCAGAGAGAATAGAACTCTGAGGGGATCTTGCTTTGAGAATTAAATGCTCCAGCTTAGAAGTGATGCATGTCTCGATGCATGTCTCTCCCACTGGCAGATCATTAGCCAAATCTAGTCACACATTTTAGCTAAAACCACAAGGAGGCAGAAAGTGCACTCCTACTATGGGCCTAGAAGGGTGAGTCAGAATATTTGGGGAGCAGCAGCGATAGCAACCCCATATATTAATTAATTGAATTAACTCCGTAAAACCAGATGAATGAATGGATATACCCTGCTCTCAAAAAGTTTAAGAATGGATAGACAGTATTATATGCAGTGTATTTATAATCTGATTGCTGTACTTTAATTGTAGCTGGTAATATTATTTTGAAACATAGTTCAGGGAAGTTTTTCTCACTTCTCTGATAATACTGTTTCCTGCCCTCCCCTGGTTTTTTTAATGAAAAGGACTAATTATTGGCAAAACGGCTTATCCTATTTGATTATAAATAAGTAATTTATTGGAGCAGTATCCCACTTGATTACCTTTTCTTGGATTTAGGTTAATGCTTTACTAAGATATAACTTTTGGGAGAGTGTTTTTCCTTTGAAGGGAGCAAGATGTAATTTTTGCTTTTTTTCTTTTCTTCCTAGCACATGGATTGATGTATGTTGAGTTTATGGAGCTACCTTTTTGTGACCAGCTCTTCCTACAGTTTCTAAGAAGAAGTGGCCCGTCAATCAAAGATGCCTCGTACTAAACAGATTCATCCGAGAAATCTAAGAGGTAAGGCTCTACGTTTTCTTTTTCTTTTTAAAGAAACAAACAAACCAATAAGTAGAAGTAGAGCTTAAACTAAATTTTATAGTAAAGAATCTTTGGTGATAGGAGCAGCAGTACTTGTTTTCTGTTAATTCTGCTTTGTTATAAGCTGCAGGAGCTCTGGTTCCGTTTCTCTCTTCATTGCTGCTTCCCCTGAGCAATTCCTGTCTGTTAGGAGATGCTTACAAAATATCTATCGAAAGAATGAGTTGAATTTGACAAAATTACAGTACCTTCCCAGCAATTAGATGTGATTATTAAAGCCCAAGATCGAGTATCTTTTAACCGGAACCATATCTGGATCAAGAACTCTGAAATGAATCTGGTGGTCAAATATTTTTGTTAACTAGATCACCATCAATTTAATGTTTATTTTGCCCTCTCCTTCTCCACACTTCTTTTGTGATTGATTTTGTTCTTTTCTGTATGTTAGATTAACCAGGTAAGAAGTGAAGAGAGTTGTAGTTGACATTTATTCAGAGCTTGGAGGCAAAGTGACCTATTTTTCAAGAGGAAGCAGTGGGTTATAATATGTATATATGACACAGGTCATGCACAGACTGAAAATGAGTATTTTCCACCTTACTGTGAAGAGACTTTTTAATACTAGGAGCTCTGGTGGTGTAGTGGTTATGGCATTTGGCTGCTAACCAGAAGGTCAGTAGTTTGAACCCACTGGTTGCCCTGGAAGAAAGATTTTGTAAAGATTTACAGCCTTGGAAATCCGATGGGGTTCACTGTGAGTTAGAATTGACTCCATGGCAGTGGGTTTGGGGTTTTTTTTTGAAGCTTATATTAGGTTATTGTTTGAAGAGATTTGGATTGTTTTAATGTACTTTATCAACTGGGACACATTTTGTTTCATGACTATGGCTGCAATTCCCCACAGTGTAACAGCTCTGTTCCCAACTTTTCCCTGAAGTTACCTCTTCTCTGTGCCCTTCTTTCCTGTGCTTTTCTGTCCCCCCAAGCTATCTCCATGTGCAAACACTGACCTTCTTTTGTAACGGCTCTAAGGAGTCTATCTACCTGTTGTAAATGTTCACCCTGTATACCTGTCTGTTGTTTGGCTAGAAGCCACAGAAATAAGTTCAGTTCCAGACCTGAAGGGTAACTAGGGGCCATAGTCTAAGGGGTCTCATCAGGCTCTATCAGACCAATAAGCCTGGTCTTTTTAAATGATTTTGGGTTTTGTTGTACATTATCGTTGCACTCTATCCAGTATCTCCTGCACTGATCCCTTTCCAAATGGTTGACTGTGGTAGCTGGGCACCATCTAATACTTCCGGTCTCGTGGTCATATAGGCTGAGGATTGCATGGTCTACTAGTATCTTTTACATGTAATGCCAGCAGAATAAGAATGTGACAGTGTTAGCAATGAACTGTTAAAGCAAACAATTCCAAACTGAGTCAAGTATTTTATGAAATACTTTACATTATAGGGGAAAAAAAATTCTCAAAACACATGCAAGGTAAGAAATGATTTAAAAACCAAGTAGATTAACTGAAAATATTCTTTGGAGAAGTTCATTTGGCCATTTACCATAAAGTGGTATCTGAAAACATGATCAATTTTGTAGCCTATTTGAATCTGTAAACAGTGCTTGTTTCCTGCCAGTCTAAAAAGCAATTCTCTGCTGGCATAGGTAGATGCTTAGGCCCAAGTTCAAATTGATTATGGTACTAGTGTTTAATGAAGTGAGAATTTAGATGGAGAGCATTAAGTATAGTGTGTGGAAGCTTAAATTTTTTCAGAGTCATGTAGACAATATTGAGAATTGAACATGTGTTTGCCTGTCTCCTTTACTAGTATCTGAACTCCTTGAAGTAGAAACTTTGTTTCATTTGCTACTGTATGCAGGGCCACCACACCCAAGGGTATCAGCCAGGTGGGCCTTTGGAGCCCTGAGCCATGCTTTTATATGTCATCTGTACAGACGGGGCAGCTGGTTCCAATTTGCACAAAGCCACCATGTAAGTTACTAGCATCTGCCCTATACTAGCACTTTTCCTGGCAGCTGATAGGCCAGATATTTGTTGAAGGAATGAATACATTACTGAGCTGAAAGTATTATTTATTAGGTCATAAATATTAAACATTTTTTGTATTAAAATCTGTATTTTATATTCTAGATAATGTGACTGCTCTGAAAAATACTGATTTTTAGGCCATAGACTCTTTTCCTTTCTGTATCAAATAAATGTTCAACTCAGTGGATGTTGGTTGAACACCATGTACCTTCTTTCCTGTGCATTCCTGTCCCCCAAGCTATCTCCATGTGTAAACACTACCCTTCTGTTGTAATGACTAAGGAGTCTATCTACCTGATGTAAATGTTCACCCTGTTGTTTGGCTAGAAGCCACAGAAGTAAGTTCAGTTCCAGACCTGAGTTGAATTTGAGTAGGTGTACTAAGTGTTAGGGATCAAATGATAATGTAATTTAGAGTTGAGGAAAGGAATAGTAAGATAAATGTGTAACTGCAAAGGTATGCATACTCCACAGAAGTAGGGGCCATACTGTGTTCTGGTTGTAGGGGATGGTTTGGAGTGGGGCAGGGTGGTGATTTAGGGAAGAAAAAGTAATACCTGAACTGGGTTTTTAAGGCTGAGAAATTATCCAAGAAACTGATGAGACAGGGTGAGTACATTTCATCCTGGGATGGGAGCTTATACAGTAACTTGGCATCTAAGGGGCTCTAAGCTTTTCCTGTTTCATAAGAAGTTATATTCTGGAGGAAAAGGATAGAGGGAGATGGGTAGGAGACTGGAGCTGGGGAACTAGGAGAAATCAAATTATCAAAGTCTATCCAGTTTAAGTCTAGATTTAGTGTGTAGAGTTACAAGTTTTCATAGGAAAGTTAGGTTCTTTTTGAAATTAAATGTTTTCAAAGAGAACTTGAAATATATTGGGTTCTGGGCCATCAGTGAGAGTCTAGAAAGTTGCTTGACTAGGACAGTGAATCATGTGAGCTCCCAGCCACTAATGAAAAGGTAAAAGTAGATTAGCATAGACCGCACCCTAATGCTGTGTCTGAGGGACCAGGAGACTCTCTAGGCTCCGGGGAGTGACTTCTGTCTGGAGAGGAGGTGTGTGAGCCACTTAAGTTTACTCAGAGGAAATGGATGAGGCTGAAGCTGTTCCTGCCTGGAAAAAAAGAGGAAGGAAAGGCACAAGGCAAGAAAATGCTAAGGTGTAATACTTTGAACATTTTCACTTTCCTTTTAAACATATTTGAAGAATGTTGTTGTTGTTAGCTGCCTTTGAGTTGACTCTCTGGTGAACTTTTGTACCACACAACAAAACGTTTCTGGTGATACATCATTCTCATAATTACTGGCATATTTGAGCCCCTTGTTATGGCTGTTGTGCCCATCTGTCTCACAAGGGTCTCCCTCGCCCTTGCTGGTCCTCTACTTTACCAACTGTTTCTTCTAATGATTGATCTCTCTTCACGACATGTCCAAAGCAAGTGAGTTGGATTGTGTTCTGTTGTGATCCATAAGGTTTTCATTGGCTAATTTTCAGAAGTAAATCACTGGGTCTTTCTTCCTAGTCTGTCTTTGGAAGCTGTGCAAAAACCTGTCCACCGTGAATGATCCTGCTGGTATTGGAAATACTGGTGGGGTAGCTTCCAGCATCACAGCAACATGGCAAGCTACCACAATATGATAAACTGACAGGTGGGTGGTGGTTGAGGAATCTGTCCCTGGGAGCTAAAGTAAGCAGGTGAACATTAGCTACTAAAAGTAAGTTTTTAGCATTGATTTCAGGTTTCATGGTTAACAGTTTGGGCTGTCGTATGTGTTTGTTTTACCTGTGATCTACTGCTGTGGCTTATAGAAGACATGACTAGTAAAATTAATGAAATGAGGAGAGAGGAAAGCGGAGAGCCAGGAAGGGAGTTAACAGCCCAGCTTGCTGTAGTGAGTGTGGTGCTCACACTTCTTATGCTGTCAGGGCTTTCATCAAACCAGCACCTCTTTTTAGGCTTCTTTGGAAAACGGTTTGTGAAATATTGGTAATTAAGTCAGTATTAAAAGATTTATACTTTAAAAAACCCTCAAATTACATGTTTCTTATGTTCCCATAGCCGCTTAAACTCTTTAAATGGATTTCTTTGATTTGTTCCTGCTTCTGCAGCTGTGATAGACAGACCGCTGTGGATGTGCAAAGCCACAAGATCAACGCTGAGTATCCTTCTGGAAAGGAAATTTTACTTCGGGGGAGATAATGTATGTCTGTGTGTATGTGTGCATATACAGTTATTAAAGCATTGCACTAGTATAAAAGAATACAGTGCAGCTGTCTGTCATAGAGGAGTATATACAGTTTGTATGCATTTAAAAATAACGTTTGCACAGGTGATGCTCCCTCAAGGAGACAGTGTTTATCTTTTGTTGCCGTTACAGATTCTTTGGTAGAAAAGTTTGAGAAGAGCTATTATGTCAAGAGGAAGAAGTAAATTTGGGGCATGATCAAGAAAGAGTTAGACCTGATATATGATCTGTACAATTTGTAAGACTGGGGCTTTGTTGAATTCTAGTCTCTTTGCCCTTGGCCATATAAAATAGATAGGACCCTTATCTTTGGTGCCTGTTTCTCATTTGCGGGATATAGGTGGGTAGAGTTTAACACTAATGTAGCCTGTGTGTGGTTGAATACAATGTCTGGAAGAGCTTGGATAAAGCCCTTGGTGTTTAGGACCCAAGTGTTGTGTTGTCCTGGCTCATTAGAGAAGGGCCTGTTGGCCATGTGTGTAGACCTCCGTGGCCAGAACTCCCAAGCATGATCTTAGAGAATGTGTTCCCAGCATTATTCCTCACTAACCACTTATTTCATGGGGGAATGTGTCCCCACCACCCTCCCAGTGCTTTGCTTGCCCTCCTGGGAGCATGGAATGGAGGAATCAGTGACATGCAGAGGTTCTCTCAGCATAAAGGTTGTTTTTGTGCTATGCCAGCATTGTTGTGGATTGGTTTCAAGGCTTTTGAAAAAAGAAATAGATGTTACCTTTTCTAATTGTATTTGGGCCTAGGGTTGCAAAGACTCATTGTTGTCTATTTTAAGATTAGAAACCAATGTGGAAAATACTATGTATTAACCTTTTGCAAAACATAGTTTGAGAGTTCGGTGTAGCTGTTTTTAATTTTTATTGGTTGAGGACATTTGGCTTGGAGAACTTTTTTCCCCCTCTGAAAGCTGGCCTTATTCTGATGTGATCAGACCATAGTTATGATTGATGCATGAGGTCTGAAGAAACCCACACTACCTTATAAGATGAAGTCCCATGTTTGAGCTTGGCCTTGGTGTTCTCCACTGAGGCTCATAAGTAGTCGTTTGCCATCTCAGCAACTCAGCATGCAGACCCAGTGCTCTGTGCTTGTTCTTCTTTCTGGAAGTTACTCTCCCTTCGTCCTTCTCCCCCATTTCTATTCTGTTTTCCTTCTCTGTATGGGAGATATCTCTGCCAGGTTTGAATTTATTTTTTCCCTTTCTTCCTTTATTCTCCCCACTATCGAAATCCATGTCCCCCTACCCCCATCCCCCTATACCACTCATGTCCATAGTACTTACGAGATTTTTCTTTTACAGATCTGTCATCTTGGCTGGATTATAAACTACATGTCAAAATTGATTCTTAGTCATCTGTATGATCAACAAAAGAATATTTGCATATGTTATTATTATTATTATTGAGCAAACTGAAGGTTAAGCTTCTTTGTGCTCATGAAATTCAGGTTTTTGAACATTGAGTATAAAATGCTTCTTCTGGTAGTTGGTAGTCTCTGACCAAGAAACCTGTTGCAACATTTTTGTTGCTTGAACAGATAAATCAAGTGGTGATTATTAACTTTTGTTTTACATGGTAGGTTTAATTAATACGATGGTAAAGAGCTTGGGCTCATGCTGTGTGGCTTGAGCAAGCTTGGAGTGTTGTTTTCTTCGTCTGTAGAATTGAGATAATTGTGACGATTAGATGATATGATATATGTAAAGCGCTTAGCACAATGCCTGACACAGGGTGAAGACTTGATACAAGAGGTATTAGTTTTTATGGAGAGCTGGTTTATGTCACACTCTTGGGTTGTCTGTGCTTTGCAAACAGAGGACATAGAAATACTTGTATAAAACCTGTAATTGGATTTTGATACTACATAAAGGAAGGAAGGTTGGGCAATCCTACTTCCGTAGTGATACTGCCTCGGAAACCCAAGGAGGGGTCGCTATGAGTCAGGGCTGACTCGACGGCACATAACAACAACAACAAAGGAAGCAGCTACTGTGTGCAGTGTTGATTACTGATTAAACTGTTGTCTTGTTCTTGATCCCAAGATTTGGGATTTGAAAGTGAGAAGCCAGTGCAGAAAATAATTTGGGAAGGAAAATTCTTAATCTGCTGCCTCCTTGGTTTTTCTACTGAAACCCATTCAACCCTTGCTTCTCCAAAACTAAACTCGCTGCCATTGAGTTCATTCCGACTCACAGCGACCTTTTAGGACGGAGTAACCACTATACCACCAGACTCCAGGTCAGCCTTTGCCTAGTATTTTGACAATGTTGAATGAGGTTAAGCATGATATTTGTTTGCGTCTACTTCTCAAGAAACCATTCGCGAGGTTTTCTAATTTACTATAATTGTAGTATTTTAACAAATGTTGATGATATAGATCATTTGGGAATGAAGTGAAGTACACTGGTCATCATATGTATTTTAATGTCTGACATGAGTACAGTGAGCTCTGTTGGTATGGTGGGTGGTTAAAGCATTCAGCTGTTAACCAGAAGTTCAGTGGTTCAAACCTACTAGCTGCTCTCCTAAAGGAAGATGAAGTATTCTGCTTCCATAAAGATTTATAGTCTTGGAAACCTTATGGGGCAGTTTTATTCTGTCCAGTAGGGTCACTATGAGTCAGAATCCACTCGATGGCATTGAGTTGGGGCCATGGGTACTATCTCTCCATCCCTGTTACATGCCTGTGTAAAATGAGAAGAAACCCCACCAGGTTTTCAGGATAAATCTGAGTATTTTCATTTGTTGTCAATGAGTGGGTCCATTCCAGTGATTGTTTTATAAAATTATCTACTGTGAATAAAATCTTACATTTAATTTTTATGTAGAGAATATCTTGTTGAGCTTATATGTAGAATATGTTTATTGTTAATGATTTTCAGATGAAATTCCAGCTGTTGCTGCAGTGTTTTTCACATTTGAGTCTAGGTCAGCAATTCCATACTGATAGCTTTAAAATTTAGGAAGGTCAGAAATCTTGTAAAGAAATAAACTAATCTTGTAAAGAAATAAAAGGAAATAAGCAGTAGCTTAAAAAGGTAGCTTCTGCTGATATAGGAAGAAAAGCCATTGAAGTTATTAGGAGCTATCATGTAAATAGCTTACATTATTTAGTTTGACTAGTATAAAAATAAGAGAATAGATTTAATATAGCAAATACCCGCCCCTTTTTTTAGCAGATAATTATTTTTCAACTCATGTTCAGAGCTTATTTGATACTTCTTGAATGCTTATTAACACTAACCAAATGCTTTTTTCTTTTTAAAAGCAAATGCAAAATATAATAATGTGATTAGTCAGAGTAATTATTTTATTTTAGAACATCATTGCACAAAATACTCTGATGAGGTATAATTTTATTTTACCATAGAGTAGAAGAATGCATAATGTGCATAGACTTTTCTCATATGTAAACATTTTTAGGGGCTACATTTAGACTGCATTGTAATTTGAACATTGGCTAAAAGTTGATTCTTGTATTATGTAAATAAATTAAACGCTTTATGTTTTCAATCATATATTTAATTATTTTAAAATATTTTAGCAATATTTGTTTGCATATTAATAATGTGCCGATTACAAACGATGCTAAAGTATTGTTATAAAGCATCTGCTTTTAGCCGTTAATTTATGATAGCACTAGAAATGATAATGAAATACTCCTTTTTTCAGTGCTCGAATCATTCTTTGAGAAGGATTTAGTGAAGGATCACTTTTGACTATATGTGTGTGTGTGTGTGTATATATATATATATATATATATATATATGTATGTATTTTTTTTTTTTTAAACAATCTTAAAATATTTAAAGTGCTTCCTACATGTTTGTTCATTTAGTCCTTACAGGCATGTGAGGTAGGTATTATTATTGTTCCCTTTTATGTGATGTGAGACTCAGACACAGAGTGACTGTGAGTTGCCAAGAGGCACACACCTAGGAGTTTGCAGAGCCTTTGCTCTTAACCATCAGGCTTATCCTTGCTAATGGATAGTAGAGAAATCGTCCTTGGTTAGTAAGAGTTTGGAAATGCTACCCATCCCAGTTACGAAATGAAGCTTGTTAAGTTCTAGTATGTAGTGTTGAGGTTACTCAGAAAGTCAGAATTTGAAGGATTATTTTCTCCCCTCTTTAAGGTTTTAATTGTTGTGTATGTATCACATACTTTAAGTTGGAATTACTCTTGCAAACGGGAATTTCCAGACTCTTCAAGAGAGAAAAAGTAGTTTTTGTGTCAAAGGTGTTTGCTTACTGCAAAAAGGAATGGGAAGTGGCCTCTTCTACACCAGAGGAAGACAGAAGCACCATAGCAGCCCAAGGCTTATTGCTGTGAGGCCAGACATGCCACCACCCTCTGGCCTTTTACTAACTTTGACATCAACCATTCCTCCCGTGGTACTCGGTACTCATGCCTTCTCTTCTGAGTTCGGTAATTCGTTGCAATGGCCACACAGAACTCAAAGACAGTAGAATGTGAGCTTTTGTTGTGTTAATATTTTTAAAGATACAAATTGTTAATTTGTGGATATTTAGCATTGTTAATTTGTGGATATTTAGCTATCTAAAATAAAAACCTATAGTTTATTTTAGAAAATTTCAATATTAGTGGGGTTTATTAGGGAAGTAACAGGCTACGATTCAGGTTCAGGAACACACTCAGGATACAATTCTTCGATTAGGACAGTCTTCCCCTCTGCTGTGCCCTCTGACACACCTCTCTGGCCCTTGGCCTCTCGGCCTGGCTGCCTCTGTGGACCAGGTAAGACTGCTGCTCTGTCTTGTGCCTCTTGGTTTCACCGCCACTGTCTCCTGCAGCGGTGTCTCTCAGCCAAGGAGGTCCAGGGCAGTGATTTTAGGCCCAAGGATGCATTCCGTTTCAACTCCAGCTCTTATCTCTTGATGGCAGTGAGATCCCCCCCTGCCTCTTTGCTGTTGTTGTGTGCCGTCGAGTTAGACCCAACTCATAGCGACCTCTTTTTGGGTTTCTGAGGCAGTATCACTACGGAAGTAGATTGTCCCATCTTCCCTCTGAGGAGTGGCTCTAGGAAGGCTCATTTTAAGCCTGGCAGAGTGATATAACTAACCAATCCCAGCATCAGCGTTCTACACACCTTATTTGCATGGTCCCACCCGGTAATCTGGGAGCTCTGGTAACGTAGTGCCTAAGGCACTTGAGTGCTAACCAGAAGGCTGGCGGTTCAAGCCCACCAGCCACTCCTCAGAAGGAAGATGGGGCAATCTACTTCTGTAGTGATACTGCCTTGGCAACCCAAGGAGGGATCGCTATGAGTCGGGTCTGACTTGATGGCACATAACTACAACAGCCCAGTAATCTAGTGGGAGTTACAGAGACTGGGATAGAAAAGCCATACCAAGTAATTCATTGCACCACACTTACATAATTTGGTTATATGTCGTTGAAAGTGGAGATGCCTATGTGAATGACAGTATTTAATTGGGAGTTCCATTGTAACAGCTGAAATTTTGGATATAAAGACTTAGAAAATATCTCTGGGGGAACTGTGAAAACGTTGTAGTTTCAAATAAAATATGGAAAAAAAAATTGAATAATTTTTTTCCATGTAGTAAGTACTCAAACAAAAACCAAACTCACTGCCATGAAGTCGATTCTGACTCATAGTGACCCCCATTGGGATTCCAAGGCTATAAATCTTTATGGAAGCAGGCTGCCTCATCTTCCATGGAGCAGTGGATTCGAAACACCAACCTTGTGGTTAGCAGCCAAATGCTTTAGCCACTACACCACCAGAGGCCCATAGTGAGTACAGTAGAATATAAAAGAAATAATATTATTATAGATACATATGGACTCCTCCTCGTTGCAGGTAGGTGCAGATAAAGGGGAAATGAAGAACCATTTTTAAGGGATTAGAGTTGAGAGATGTTATTAGTCCTCCATTTTAATTCTAGAAACAGTGAAAATGCTAGTGCCCAAGGAGTTCTGGTGGCACAGTGCCACGGAATGCATCCTTGGGCCTAAAATCAGTGCCCTGGACCTCCTTGGTTGAGAGACACCCCTGCAGGAGATAGTGGCAGTGAAACCAAGCAGGCGTTTGACTGCTAACCCGAAGGTTGATAGTTGAAGTCCACCAGCTGCTCTGCAGAAGGAAGATTGGGCAATCTACTTCTGTAAAGATTTACTACCTTGGAGATCCAGTGAGGGTTGATAGGAATCTGAATCGAGGGTTTTTTTTTAAATACCTAGAAATAAGAGCCCTGATGGAGCAGTGGTTAAGCACTTGGCTGCTAACTGAAAGGTTGGTGGTTTGAACCCATTGGCTACTCCATGGGAGAAAGATGTGGCACTCCGTTTCCATAAGGATTACAGCTTTGGAAACCCAATGGGGCAGTTCTCGTCTGTCTCATAGGGTCACTATGAGTCAGAATGTACTCAATGACACACAACGAGCAGCAACATATGTCGAATTAAAACAGAATCCCTAGGTGGCACAAATGGATCAGTGCTCAGGTACTAGCCAAAAGGTTGGCTGTTTAAACCCACCCAGAGATGCCTTGGAAGACAAGTTTGGCAATGTGCATCTGAAGAGTCAGAGCCCTGGAAACCCTGTGGAGTAGTTAGACTCTGCACAGGTGGGGTTGTCATGAGGGGAAATTGACTTGATAGCAACTAAGAACACCACCACCAATACCTGGTTTCTAAGAATTTATAATATATGCTCAAACACATGAAAAAGATCTAAAACCAATACAAAGGAATAGATACACAATTTCAGATTAATATGGTACATGCAATATGGAATTTCTGAAGGGAAATGGAGCACAAAAAGAATCTGAATTGGATAAAATCAATCAGAAATACTTGTATTAGTTAACCATTTTTCTCAGTGAGAACTTGAATGAGAAGGAGTTTTCAGATGGGTTTTGAAGGAAGAGAAGGACAGATTGGAAGAGAAAATAAGTTATTTTGAAACTTTGACAGAAGAAAGAATGGGGAAAAACCCATGTAGAAGTGGTGATTGGTCCAGTTTGCTTGGTTAGAATAGATTTCTTGATCAACTTGAAAACCTCTAGGAAGAAGAGGAAAGGAAACTTAGATTTGGTGTGAATAGTTTCTATTTATGATAATTAAAAAGTTACCATGTTAATTACTTTTATGCTGCCAGATAGGTGATAAGTATTGAACATCTCTCTGAGTCTAGAGACTGTCTAATGATACTTTGAAGTTAAAGAACAATTTCACCTAGGGTCAGTGTGATTTGTTGTCATCCAGGAAATAGGATGATGATAGGTTAAAAGAATGAGGCAACATTTTTTTTCCCTGTATTTCAGCAAATCATCTTTGGGCATATTACCAGACCAGCAAAAGAGTAATGTGTGACTTCAAGCAAATAACTTTAGTTTCTTCATTGAAAAGCAGGCATGGGGATACACAAGGTTTGGGAGTGATGATGGATCTGTAATTTCCTTTGTAGCTCAAAATAGCTGTTACTCTAGGGAAGGGGTCAACAAACTGTAGTCCAGGGGCAAAATCTGGTACTCTACTTGTTTTTGTAAATAAAGTTTTATTGGAGCACAGCCATGCCCATTCATTTACTTTTTTGTCTATGGCTACTTTTTTCTGCAGTGGCAGAGTTGAGTAGCTATATGGTCCACGAAGCCTAAAACATTTACTGTATAGCCCTTTACAAAAGAAGTTTGCTGATCTCGCTTAGGACATAAAGAAGAATTGAGTTATTTATAAATGCCTTTATGTTTTGGGTGAAGTGAAAGTGCCTCATCTTTCTTTGTTGTTGTTGTTAGTTGCTGTTGAGTTGATTCTGACTTATGGCAACCTCATGAGTGCAGAGTAGAACTGCTCTGCAGGCTGTACTTCTTGAGGTGCCTCTGGGTGAACCACCAACCTTTCGGTTAACTGGGGCGGTTAACCATTTGGGCCACCCAAGGGCTCCAAACTTGTGAGGTTCCACCAAGATTTGAACTCATTGTTGGATTCAAAGTCGAGAGTGCTGAACATTACACCATGGGACTGCTTTAGAAATGAATGATTTGTAGGTGAACCTAGAACTATTTCTTTGATATCTGTGGGCCTGTTGCTATTGCATTTGACCCTTTTAGGAGACCAAGGATGATAAAATAATTCACATTTGTTTGGAAAGAAGTCCTTTTACTTGTTCTGAGGTGAAGGGAGAGCCTTAGAAGTTAAGTTAGTATTGCCAGAGGAATTCAATTGTTTTTGATCTCCTGATGTCCTGAGATCCTGGGTCTCCATCCAAAGGTCTGGGTTGCCAGGGAGCCAGCTGTTCTGCCAGACAGAGTACTTTCTAATTGTGTTGTCTCTAGTAGTTGCCTCCATATTTTACTTAAACTGATAGAGAAAAATGGTGTAAGCAACCCATTTCCAACACTGCATACCAAACATCTTGTGAAGAATTGTGTTTTAGCTAAATGTCTGTGAGAGGAATATGATAGGGGCTCTAAAGGCAGTTCTTCCACTTGTGAGTATGTGATGGGGCTTGAGAATGGGACCACATCACCTAAGTGATAAGTGCTGTTGACACATTAAGTTTATTAATTTGTGCTTAGATTTTTGGGATTAAATTCCAGGTACATCTGAATTTTCAATATTCCCTACAACACTTGCTTTATTATATTTATTCTTTATTTCTGGTAGTTTTGTGTTAGTGGGATGAAAATGAGTAGAGAAAATGATGTTTCTGTGTTCTGGCTTTACTTACGTTTATTTTGCATAAGTTTAAATACTCTAAGAGGATAGACTTGAGTTCATAAATGATGAGTAGTTTGAGGAATATTTTTGAAGGCAGTGTTGCTTCTCAACAGACATGTGGGAACGGTTGGTCTCTTTACTGTGATATGTGCTTAAAAATAGTATGAGAATCATTAGCTGTTAACATTTTTTTTTTTTTTTTTTGTACTGCTCATGCCAACACCAAAAAACCAAAGCTATTGCTGTCAAGTCAATTCCAACTGATAGTGACCATATGGTACAGAACAGACCTGCCCCATAGGGTTTCCAGGGCTGCAATCTTTATGGAAGGAGCTCTGGTCATGTAGTGGGTAAGACATTTGGCTGCTAGCCAGAAGGTCAGCAGTTTAAACCCATCAGCTGCTCCATAGGAGGAAGATGAGGTAATCTACTTCCATAAAGATTTACAGACTTGGAAATGCAATTGCTGTGAGCCGGAATCAACTTGATGATGGCACAGAAGCAGACTGCCACATCTTTCTCCTGTAGAGTGGCTGATGAGCTTGAAACACAGACCTTTTGGTTAGCCCCCAAGTGCTTAACCACTGCGAGAAAACCAAAGGGAAACAAAGGGGCAACTTGGCTGCCATTGTCATTGCTCAGAAGCCTCTGTAGGCCCTGCTGTGATGATAAGTGAGACATGATGTGAAGTTAAACAGCTCTGTCTCTGTCTTCTAGGAACTCTGTAGTTGAAGACTATATAGACCATAATAGCTTCCATGTGAGAGTTTGTACAGCTGTGCAAACATTTGATAAGTGAACATATAAGTAAATATTCACTTAACATACATAAGCAGATGTATGGACTGCATAGCAAAGGAGTAAGTGCATTATTTGGCTTTCTATATGTTGATAATTGAAGTTGATTTCCTGTTCTGATGGAATTAATGCCATCTGAGTGGTGAATTGAATGCTTAGCATTCACACTAACATCTTAGATGAACTAGAGTTTTCAGGAAGTTTTTGGTGATGGCTTCTTTCATAGAAAGATTACCTTTTTCGATATCCAGACAGTAATTCATAAATTCATAAATGTATTTTTCATACATACAATAAAAGAGAATTTAAATACAATAAAACTCACCCATTATAAGTATGTAATTCAGGGTTTTGTAAGTCAGTAGAATTGTGCAGTCTTTTCCACAATCCAATTTTAGAACATGCCGATCACCGCTAACATTTCCTTATGCTTGTTTGCTGTCAGTCCTCGTTTCCACCTTTAGCCCTGTACAACTGCTAGTCTACTTTCAGTCTCTATACATTTGCCTTTTCTGGACATTTAATATAAATGGAATCCTTTAATATCCAGTCTTCTACATCTAGCTTCTTTAACGTCATATAATGTTTTTGAGATTCATCCACTTTGTACCATGTATCAGGATTTTTGTTGCCTTTTATTTCTGGATAATACTCTCATTGTATGGGTACACCACATTTTGTTTTATCCATTCACTGGTTGATGGACATTTGGATTGTGTCAGTTTTTGGCTATTGTGAATAATGTTGTCATCAGCTATCTGCACAAGTCTGCAGTTAGGTGGAGTGTTCTCTAAATGTCCCTGAGTTCATGTTGGTTATTAATGTCTATAGTATCTGATATGATCATGGATACTCCAGCTCTCTTAGGATTCCTGTTTGTGTGGCATGTCTTTCCCATTTTACTTTAAAACCTAAGATGTGTCCCTTGTAGACAGCATGTAGTTGGATCTTGTTTTTTTTCCCCTGACAATCAGCCCTTTTCATGGGATGTTTATTCGTTCATATTAATATAATTATTATTATCATGGATTTATGTGTGCTGTTTTGCTGTTTCTTTTCTTTTCATCTCACTGTTTTGTTCCTCTGAACCACCTTCACTTTTTTTTCTGTTAAACATTTTTTTGGTGTACCATTTTAATTTCTCTTTTTAAAATAATTTTAAATTATTTTCTTAAGGGTTGCTCTAGAGATTATAATGTATACCTAACTAATTCTAGTAAAATATGAAGGTTTCCTACAATATGTCTCCTTTACTCTTCTTTTATGCTGTTATTGCCATCTTTATTTTATCTTTACAGATTGTAAAGCCATTTACCCAGTATTAAAATTATTGGTTTATATAATCTTATGTTTTTTAAAGAAGTCATAAGAAATGAGAAGAATATTAATAAAATCTTATACCTACCCACATATTTACCATTTTCAGCACTCTTTATTTCTTCCTGCACATTTGAGTTATTATCAGCGTAAAGGACTTCATACATCATGTCTTGTAAAGCAAGTCCAGTAGGAGTAAATTTTTTTTTGTTGTTGTTGTTGGATAAATCAGAGAATGTCTTTATTTCTCCTTCAGTTTTGAAGAATAATTTTCTTAAGACAATTTTTGTTGACAGGCTTTTAAATTTTTTGTTTATTTTTTATTTTTTTTTTTTAGCACTTTGTGCTTTCTGGTCTCCATTGTTTCTGATAAGCCAGCTTGTTCATCATGTTGTGGGTGATGAATTATGTGATAAATTCTTTTTGCTTTTAGGTTTTTCTCTCTGTCTTTCAGCAGTTTGACTATAATGTATTCAGATATGGATCTTTTTGTGTTCATTGTGTGCAGGATTTTGTTGAACTTTTGGATATTTAGACCAGTGTGTTTTTTTTTAAAGCAAATTTGAGAAGTTATTAGCTATTTCTTCAGATGTCTTTTCTACTCCTTTCTGTTCTGTTTCTCTGAGATTCCTACTACACATGTGCTATTATGTTTGATGTAATTTCATAGATAATCTGAGGCTTTGTTCGTTTTTCTTTGGTCTTTATTCTCTCTGTTCCCTAGATTGGATAATTTCGATTGAGCTATCTGTACATTTACGGATTATTTCTTGTGCCACCTCATATGTTCTGTTGAACCACACTAGTGAGTTCATTGTATTTCTCAACTCTAGAATTTTTTTTTTTTGGAATGTGTATGTGTATATATAATATATTAAAATTCTCTATTTCTTGTTACTATCCTCATACTTTTAATTCTTTAAATATGATTTCTTTTAGTTCTTTGAATGTATATGTTTATCTATTAGCTAGTTTGTGGTCTTAGCCTGTTAAATCCAACATCTGGAAATACTAGAGACAGTTTTATTGACTGCTTTTTTTCCCTAAGTATGGATCACACTTTTTTGTTCCTTTTCATGTTTCCTAATTTTTTGCTGAATACTTTACATTTTTAGATAATGGATTGTAGCAGCTCTATTTTTTCCCCCTTGCAGGTTGTTACTTTCTTTGTTTACCTGCCTAGACTAAATCTCTGCAAACTGTCTGTGCTGTATGATATGTGGCTATTGATGCCTCTGATTAGGTTTTTTTTGGTTAGTTGTTTTCATTTTTAAGTCTGCCTTCTTAGGGGCTACCCTGTGTCTACATAGTTTTTGTTCATCACATTATTGATAAGAGATTGATCTCAAGTCCATAAAGCTTTCTCTCTCCTTCGTTGGAGCTGTGTAGGAGTTAGGGAGCATATTCAAATTTGGGGCAGTTTTCCCATTTACCATGGCCCTTATTACCATACTGCACCTCCTTTGTGTATGTACATGCAAGTGCTGTTGTCCAGGGTTGTGTGGGTGGCAGGAGCCCACTCTGAGGTCTGCAGTGCATGTGCATAGTCTCTGGTCAGCCTGGGATATGTGTGGAGAGTTTATTCAGTGCACTGTAATTGTGGTACTTCTCATAGTTGCCTTCTGAATCCCTGACTAGTCTGCTGGTCTTTGTTTGCCCCATGCAGAGCCATTGATGGTTTGTGTTTAGTAGTTGCTGGCATTGTTATGTTACCTGACAGTGAGCCTGGCCCTGCCACGGCAGTGCAGCTACTGGTTAGAGCTAACAGAGATGAGGGAAGGAGGAATGGAACAGCTCCTGCCAGATATTTCACAGGTTACTACTGTGCTCTTCTTACCTGGGGTTCAATAATGTTCATGAATAAAAGCTTCTTAGTTTGTGTATGACTTTGATTTCCAAAGCTCTGAAATCGTTGGTTTTGACTGTTTTATCCAGCTTTATAGTTGTGTTTTGCACGGAGCATTGAGAATCCTGAGAACATCATGTTGCAAAATATATTGTGATAAGAGTTTAAGACAGCTCTTCTTTTAAAAATTTTATTGTAATTTGTGTGAAAGTTTACAGAGCAAATTCATCTTCCATACAGCAGTTCACATGCACTTTGTCTCATGACATTGACTGTAATCTCCTACAGTGTAACAGCTCTCCTCTCACTTCCTCCCGAGAGCCACTTCTTCCCTGTGTCCTTCCATCCCATGCACTCCTGCCCCCCTCCCCAGCTGTCTCCTTTGCATACTCAGCCCTCCTATTCTCCCATGATTGATCTCTCCAAGGAGTGTATCTACTTAATGTAAATGTTCATCTCATATGCCTATCTTTCGTTTGGCTGGAAGCCATAGGAGTGGGTTCAATTCAAGACCTGAAGGGCACCTAGTCCTCACAGCCTCAGGGGTTCCACCAGCAAACCTGGTCCCCTTTTCTTTTTTTATGATTTTTGAGTTTTGTTCCACATTGTTCTCCCACTCTATCCAGGATCTCCTACAGAGATCCCCCTCCGAGTGGTTGACAGTAGTAGCTGGGCACCATCTAGTTCTTCTGGTCTCATAGTCATATAGGCTGAGGATAGCATGGTGTACCAGTCCCTTGGACTATTGTTTCCACGTATCTTTGGTTTTCTTCTTTCTTCTTTGTTGTGGATGAGGAGAGACTCATCGTTGCATCTAGATGACCTCTTGCAAGCTTTTAAGATCCCAGTTGCTACTCATCAAAGTACAGTGTGGAACAGTGTTTTGTGTAGTGTGTTATGCCAGTTGAGCTTGATGTTCCCTGTGACCATGGTCCCAAGCCCAACTACTTGCTCCCTCAGGGTAGCTGGCTATGGCCAAGAAGTGACTACAACCTTGCTCCTTATCAGCTCTACTATATACCTGGGAATTCTTACAGAACATACAAATATACTTGTAGAAAGTGTCTTCCAACCCTGTACATGGTCTTGGGCACATTCCTCCCTTCATAGACATACCTAATCGTTCATCCTGAGTTTAGGACAGCTCTTTAAAATTTGTCACGGTGACTGAAAATCTAGTTGCTGTTTTAAAAATGCAAGTAGTAACATAATTATGCTTTAGGATACTATTATAGGCATTACAGATATTTAAAATTTGTACTACTCATGGGAAATCCTACTTCAGTAGTGATAACTGCCTCGGAAACCCAAGGAGGGGTCGCTATGAGTCAGGGCCGACTCGACGGCACATAACAACAACAACAACAACATACAAATATTACCCAGTAATAGCTTTTATGTCAGCATCTATATTTGGAAGTGTAGTTTAGTTCAAACTAAACAAAGCAAAACAAAACGAAACAAAAAAAACTAGACAGTTATGGAAAGAGATTGAAGTATGACTCTGTGAATTACTAGGTTTGTGATTTGGGGTATGTTACCTGGTTTTTCAGCCCGTGTTTCCTCCAGGGCTTCAAACCGGTTCAAACTGGTTTAGCATGCCCAACATAGCAAAACCAGACCAGACCTGAATTTTTTAAATGTGGATGATTTGGAACGATAACAGGAATGGGAAAAATTATGGCTTGAAGCCCGTGAGCCCTTTCAGGGGCCTGATGTGTGAGATTGGATTATTGGCAGGACTGTTTGGAGAGCAACACACATTCAGAGTGGCGCCATTGGCTGTTATCCTTGCACCGGGCACTCCTGTTTCTAACTCTGCTCAAAATCTAACGGGCTAGAGATTTGGTTGGTTTGCAATATGTATGCTGCCCTTGTTTTCTAGGAGTGAGATTAAATTTCTATCAGGGTTTCAACCTCTATTTTTTTTCCCATTCCAGTTATTGTCCCAGTTCACCCGAATTTTAAAAATTTGTGTTTGTTCTAATTTCACTTCCTCGGCCATGACTGAACTGGGAAGGATCTATTATTCAAAGCCCTGGTTTCTTTATATTAAATAAATAGATCATTAGAGTTTGGATTATTTTGAAGATTAAGTATAACATAGGTAAACACTTAGCACATATTTATTCAGCTAGTAACCTTTTCTTCACCAGATTGTATGCTCCTTGCTTTACCTAACTTTGCTTCTTAAGTTTTCCTTTCCTTTTATAGAATAATTTTAGTACATAACACTGTAATTGAAACATGTTCTTCAGAATACAATTTGATTGAAAGCTCTTTCCAAATATCCAAATGCTCTCAGTTATTTTTCAGTGATTTCCTTTCTAAAGTTTAAATTGTTTGTGCTTGTAGGTGATGATAAAAAGCTTAGTATTGCTATTTTATGGTGAGTGACCTTATATTTATAAAGATTATCTTGAGGAGAAGTCTGTGTAATGACAGAAAGTACTTATCTTTATCTAAATATTCTTAAGGCATCATTGGAAGAGGCAAAACAAAGTCTCTAACAAGTTATTAAAAACTTTTATAGAGAAATTATCTTGGTTCTTGCTGGACCAGAGGCCATTCTGTTAGCACTCATCAGAGGCTCTCTACTCTGCTGTTTATGTTAATGATAAAGAAGGGGTAACTTTAGTCATGACAAGTTTTTATTGTAATCTTTGGTTTTGGGATGACACATTCAGACTATGGTAAATCTAGATCTTTAAATAATAGCCATAAAACCAAAAGACCAAACTTGTTGCCATCGAATTGATTCTGACTTATAACACCCTGTAGGAGAAGGCAGAACCCCATAGGGTTTCTAAGACTGTAATCTTTATGGAAACAGACTGCCATATCTTTTTCCTGTGGAGTGGCTGGTGAGTTTGAATCTCTGACCTTTTGATTAAGAACCGAGAGCTTTAACCTCTTCACCACCAGGGCTCATAGAATTCTTAGAATTTCAAAGTGAATAATTTCCTTAATACTTTACTTAGCTCTGGCAGAGTACCTTATGTCAGAATATTGATTCTATTCTGACTCAGTATCCCTCAATGTCTGTTCTGAAGTTACCTAATTAAAGCTCTTAACCAAGAAAATCAAACTCACTGCCACTGAGTTGATTCCAACTCATAGTAATCCCCCTTGGGTTTTCAAGGCAGTAAATCTTTATGGAAGTAGAGATTTCCTTCCTTCCGTGGAGTAGCTGGTGGGCTTGAACCACGAGCCTTCTGGCTAGCAGTCAGATGCCTTAGGTACTATGCCACCAGAGCTCCTAAGAGAATATCGTATAGTGATTTTTATTAAATTTCTAGATACTGCCTCTCATTGGAAGCCTTTAATTTTCTCCCAGAGAATGTATTTGTTGTGGAGGGTGTGCTTATCAAGAGTAATTCTTGCAAATGAACTTATTGGATAAGCATAACATTTGTAGAACTTAAGCATTCAGAGCTCCTAGATCATAAAGTGAAATCAAGAGGTCCCTGGTCCAGGGTGGATGTGGTTATACGTTTTATAGTCAGTCACCTTGTACTTGGACTTGCAGGCTGTGCTGTCTGGAGTGACATCTAATTTAACAACTTACGTGGGCTGGTAACCTATATGATCTAGCCCAAGTGCTGTAGTAAAATAAAGGATTTTGTGAACATGAAAGAATAATTTTGTGAACACTGGTATTTGTTGCAGGAGTAAGTACAGAGTTGCGTATGCATGTCAGTTTGAATCTTGTACTTGTGTTAAACACTGAGCCAAAGTTTCTCTTGAGACAGATATATGGCAGGTTTATAAAAGTGACTACTTTTTCCCCCTGAGGCTTTAAAAACAACCATATGTAATTTGGCAACAATTTATAGGATAAACAATTTATGTGCTAAATCTACATGATTTTATTTATATCATATATGATTATTATAGAAGAAGTTATCAAATGAAGTAAAGGTTATATAGATTTTTTATTCTTTGTAGATTAGAAATTCTTTCTTGTGAACTAGCTAATGTTTGGTAAATAACTATGCAAGGCACCAAGCTTGCTAAATGCTGTGGAGGATGCAAAAGTGACTGATATACAACTTAGCATCAGTAGGTGTGATGAGACAAAACTATCATGACAAGTACACAGTGCTAAGTGCCACTGAGAGATAAAGTGGAGTGTCAGGAAAGTCTGGGAGGGAGATAGTGGTTTCTGATTCAGAGGGATACTGCCTCCAACCCAAGGATTCTCTTTACCTTCTCTGTCCTTCTTGAATACTTCTACAAGTCTCCATTTTCATGTCTAAAACCTAAATATATATTCCTGATATCATATCATTGTGGAAGCTAGACAGAGAAGAGTAAGGCTTTCAGGGAATGAGAGACTTGGTTAAGGAGAATAGCTTGGACAAATTGTGTGGTTTCTTGACTTGTGGGTTAGACCAGCTGCATTTGGCATCCTGGCCTGACATGTCACTGGAAAAGCCCTGTTAATGCAGGGCCTCAAGGAAAAAATACTGGAAAAAAGTAATTTGGATGAGTTTGTAAGCTAGAAACATGCTATGTTTGGGAAAAACACCATTTGTGTGAATAAAGCCCTTGGTACCAAATGCATGAAGAGCTACTGACACCTCATGGATGTGGATATTATTATTTTTTGTTCCAGAAAATATGTATGCATACATCTCAGAGTCATAATACGTGTATATACATACACATATGTGGTCTTGACTAAAATTGATCTATGAATTTAATCTATGACAGTGAAAGCTATTTGGTATACTCCTAAATTATTTGGAAAATTAAATCAAATTGGGCTGTATCTGTTCAGCTTAATCTTTCTAGTATCTGCATTTGTTCTATAGCATTCTGCTGATGAGACTTACTGAAGGTGAAAACAAGGTAACATTTAAATAATATGATTTTCAGATTTACATCTATCTGTTTTAGGGAAGAATTATAATTATTTTTTCTTTCTTTAAACAAATAATAAAAATAGTTCAGAGAGATTGAGTATTAGGATCCTCTGAGTTTTTTCCTAGGTAAATCTAATTTAAATGAAAAAAGCACATAATACACTTTACTTTTCATGTATCTATCTCTTCTTTCATGTACTGTGCAGGTATCAGCAAAATTGACTGTTTCCAAAAGCTATTTCTAAAGTAAATTTTATTTCTTAATTACATTTATCATTTTAGGAGTATTCTTACACAGAAACACAAAATAGGGAAAGATCCATTTAAGAAATGATGTTAGAATTAAATGGAAGGTATTTGAGGAGGAATGTACTGACAACTCACGCCATAAATCGACATAAAGTTTAAGGAATGGACATTGGAATATCAAAATATAGGAAAAAATGTAAATATCGAAGAACATTTTAGATCTTTGGAGAGATTACATTGTTATAGATGTGAATATTATTATTTTTTGTTAATAGAAAATGTGTATGCATATATCTGAGAGTCTCTATACATGTATATAGATACCATATATTAATCCCAACACCATTTCTTAACTACACATTATGGATCTTGTTGAGGTGATGGACATACCTAATAGACATACCTAATAGTTCAATGTGTCCACCCATCTAGATTTGAGAGGTAAGTCCCTTGACAGATATGTCATTGCCAAATATTTTTTCCCAATCTGAAGGTTCTCTTTGTACTCTTTTGGAAAAATCTTTGGAAGCACATAAAAAATTAATTTTTAGAAGGTCCCATTCATCTAATTTATCTTCTGCTGTTTGTGCATTTTGGGTTATGCTTCACAGTCTATTTATGCCATAAATGAGGGCCCCTAAATTTTCTCCTATTTTTCCCTTGAGGAACCTTACCGTTTTAGGTTTTCCATATTATGGATCTTAACTACACAAATGTATCTGAGTTTAATCTGTGACAAGGGAAGTATATTCAGTGTATTCCTTAGTTATTTAGAAAATAAAGTCACATTGGGCTGGAGAAATAGCATTTAGAAATAAAAAGCATGACAGATTAAAAAAAAAAAACCTTAGAGCTAATGGACAAATTTAATATTGATGAAAGTATGTTACTTTACTATATAATAAATGGCAGTAGGAAAATGGAAAAAGGAAATTATGAATGCTAAAGTAATAATTTATGGAAAAACTGTCCTCAGTAATAAAATGTAAAAACAGAAACAATGTGGAAATAGCAATTTTTATTTACCAAAGCAGTCAGTATTTAGAAGTAATATCCAGGGCTACCAAGGTTAAGTGAAACTGGTATATTCATTTGTTATTGATGGAATAATACAGTTTTTTTTTTTACTATTTTTATTGTAGGAGTTCTGGTAGCATAGTGGCTAAGACACTTGCCTGCTAACCAGATGGCTGGCGGTTCAAACCCACCAGCCACTCCTCGGAAGGAAGGTTGGGCAATCCTACTTCCGTAGTGATACTACCTCGGAAACCCAAGGAGGGGTCACTATGAGTCGGGTTTGACTCGACGGCACATAACAAAAACAACAACATTTTTATTGTGATTTTGGGGAAAGTTTACAGAGCAAATTCATTTCCCATACAGCAGCTCACATACACTTTGTCTCTTGTCATTGACTACAATTTACTACAACGCAACAGCTCCCCTCCCACTTCCTCTCCATAGTTACCTCTTCCCTGTGTCCTTCCTTCCCATGTACTCCCCCCCCAGCTGTCTCCCTGTGCATACACAGCCCTTCCATTCTCCCATGATTGATCTTTCCAAGGAGTATATGTACCTAATGTAAATGTTTAGCTCATATGCCTGTCTTTTGTTTGGCTGGAAGCCACAGGAGTGGGTTCAATTCCAGACCTGAAGGGCTGGACTATGGCAGCTAGGGGCCATAGTCTCAGTGGTTCTATCAAGCTCTATCAGTGGTTCCATCAGGCTCTATCAGACCAACAAACCTGGTCCTTTTTTTTTTTTTTTTTAATGATTTTGAATTTTGTTGCACATTGTTCTCCTACTCTATCCAAGATCTCTTACAGAATTCCCCCTCTGAGTGGTTGACAGTGGTAGCTGGGCACCATCTTCTGGTCTCATAGTCGTATAGGCTGAGGATCGCATCGTGTACTGGTTGCTTGGACTAATTGTTTCCATGTGTCTTTGGTTTTCTTCATTCTTTGCTCTGGCTGAGGAGAGATCCATCATTGTATCTAGATGGCTGCTTGCAAGCTTTTAAGATCCCAGTCACTACTTGCCAAAGTAGGATGTGGAGCAGTGTTTTTGTGTAGTATGTTATGCCAATTGAGCTTGATGTCCCCTGTGACTGTGGTCCCGAGCCCACAGGTCCAACTAGTCACTCCCTCTGGGTAGCTGGCTGTGGCCAAGAAGTGACTACAATCTCGCCCCTTGTCAGCTCTACTATATACCTGGGAATTCTTATAGAACTTACAGATACACTTGTAGAAACATTGTCTGCCAACCTTATACATGGTCATGGGCACACTACCCCCTGCATAGACATACCTAATAGTTCAGTGTGTCCACCCATCTATCCACCCATATATCAGTGTTTGGCATCACTGACAATGCAGTACTATATGTGCAGAAGGGTTCACCTTTGTACCTCCCATGCACCTCTCTATGTCTTCCTCTTCCTCGTGTTGATCACTCACATTTGGTACATTGCCCTTCTCTTCATCCAAATCTGTACTTGTTTCTACCTATCTAACAGTGTTCCCATCCCTCCCTTCTCACTCCTGGTAATCAACAAAGAAAATTTCCTTCCATATATAAATCTTTCCTTGACTTCTTACAATAACAGACTAATATGATATTTGTCCTTCGGTAATTGATTTATTTCACTCAGCATAATGTCCTCTAAGTTCATCCACGTTATGCAATGTTTTACAGGTTCTACGTTATTCTTTAGGGTTGCATAGTATTCCATTATGTGTATGTACCATAGTTTGGTTATCCATTCCTCAGTTGATGTGTACCTAGGTTGTTTCCATCTTTTGGCTATTGTAAATAGTGACATGATGAACATGGATGTGCATATATATCTGTTCTTGTCCTGGTTCTCACTTCTTTGGGATATATACCTAGTAATGAAATTGCTGGGTCAAATGGTATTTGTAATTCCAGCTTTTTAAGGAATCGCCATACTGCTTTCCACAGTGGTTATATCATTTTACAGTCCTACTAGCAGTGTACGCCAGTCTCAATCTCTCTGCACCCTCGCCAGCATTTGTTATTTTCTGTCTTGTTGAACTTTGCTGCTAGTGCTGGGGCAAGCTGGTATCT
>NW_006921599.1:5193482-5194508 GCF_000298275.1 Orycteropus afer afer
AGTTCTTCATAGTATCCTGATATTATCCTTTTTATTTCAGTTGGTTCTGTTGTGATGTCACCCATTTAATTTCTTATTTGTGTTATTTGTATTCTTGTCCACATTTTCTTTGTTTAATTTGCCAGTGATTCATCAATTTTATTGATATTTTCAAAACACCAACTTCTAGTCTTTTTGATTTTTTCTGTTGTCTTTCTGTTTTCTGCTTCATTGATTTCTGCTCCAATCTTTATTCTTTCCTTTCTTCTGGTGACTTTAGGCATTTCTTGCTGTTCTTTTTCTAGTTGCTGGAAATGTTGGTTTAAAGTGTTGATTTTGGCTCTTTCTTCTTTTTTGATGTGTGCATTCATTGCCATGAATTGACCTCTGATCACTGCTCTTGCTGTGTCCCAAAGATTTTGATATGTTGTGTTTTCATTCTTGTTTGATTCAAGGAATTTTTGAAATTCATTTTTTATTTATTCTCTTAACCTATGTTTCTTAAGTAGGGTGTTGTTTAGTTTCCATGTGTTTGCTCTTTTTCTGTTGCTTTTCTTGTTGATTTCTAATTTGATAACATTGTGATCAGAGAAGATGCTTTGTAGTATTTCAGTGTTTTAAAATTTATTAAGTCTTGCTTTATGGCCTAACATGTGGTCTATATTGGAGAATGTTCCACGTGCCCTGGAAATGAATGTATATTGTGCTTTTGTTGGGTGAAGTGCTCTGTAGATGTCTATAAGGCCAGGTTGGTGGATGTATTGCTTAGTTCTTTTGCACCTTTATTGAGTTTCTTTCCAGTTGTTCTATCTTTCATTGAAGGTGGTATATTAAAGTCTCCCACTATGACTGTGTAGTCATCTATTTGCCTTTTCAATTCTGTTAAAGTCTGATTTATGTATTTTGGGGCTCTTTCATTGGGTCCATAGATATTTGTTATGGTTATATCTTATTGTTCAGTTGATCCTTTAATCATTACATAATGTCTTTCCTTGTCTTGTATGGTGGTTTTTGTCTTAAAGTCAGTTTAATCAGAAATTAATATTG
>NW_006921599.1:5195498-5206242 GCF_000298275.1 Orycteropus afer afer
TCTTGGTGATTTTCTTTTGGGGTCTGTCTTGTTTGGGATTCATTGGACTTCCTGAATGGATATATTCTCATCTTTCATCTTATCACAGAAATTCTCTTCCAACAAATTTTAGACAATTTTCTCAGTGGTTTTCACTTTCTCTTCCTGTTCTGTAATTCCAATTACACTTAGGTTATTCCTTTTGATGGTTTCCCACGTGAACCTTAGGCTTTCTTCATTTTGTTTTGATCTTTTTCTGATTGATCCCTTTCCAAAGAAGTATTCAGGTATTTGTCTTCAGTCTCACTAATTCTGTCTTCCATTGATTCAGTTCTACTTCTTTGCCATTTCAGTGAGTTACCTATTTCTGAAAGTTTAGTATTAATCTTCTGGATTTCTCTCTGTAGATTTTGTGTCATTTCTAATTTGTCATTTATTTTGTGGTTTTGTTATTGTATTTTTTTCTGCAATTGTTACAGGGTTTTGTCTTGTGTTTTGCTTAATTTTGTCAGTGTTTTCCATGATCTGTCTCTCAATCCTTTGAAGGTACCTAAATATAATTATTTTGAATTCCTTATCAGAGAGTTCCAATTCTGCTTCTTCAGGGATATTTCCTGCATCTGTATCCTGCTTCCTTGTTTCTACCACTTTATCTTGCTTTGGGTGGACTGTGATGGTCTGTTGTCTCCAAGACATTGTGACATAGTTGTATTTAGATCTCTGCTAACTGTTTGTGAAGAGTAGTTAAGGATGAGTCAAGCTCTTTTTGGTGGTGGTTTATCGATGGCCAGTTAGTGGAAAAGGAAGTGATGGCTCTCACTCAGTAAGTGGGGCTGCAAGAGGTGCAGTTGTTGTTGTGTTGTATGGGTGCATTTGCTGTGTCCCACTCAGAGTAAAACAACAATTGAAAAACCATCAAAAAAGTAAAAGCAGGTGGACAAAAATGCACCATATACACACACAAGAACAGTCACCAAAAGAAGAAAAAAGAAAAGAAACAAGAACAAACCCTGCAATATCTGTGGAAGGAGCAGTAAGAGAAAAGTGGTAGCGTAGGAGAATAATGAAGGAAAAAATGGGACAAATGCAAAAAGAAAAACAAGAAATGGGGTTAACTATGAGGAAAAGAAAGAGAACCAGCAGTAGGGAAGAGAGGAAAAGCTGAAAACTAGAACCTGGGAAGGGAAGAATAAATAATAATAATAAAAAGGACAAAAAAATTAATAATGTAATAATTTTAAAACAAACAAAACAAAACAAAAAATCTGGGCAGGGTGGGCAGGGCACCCAGACTCCGTTGGTGCATAGAAACTGGGATGGAATTCTTGCTGGCTCAAGGTGGGTGGGAGTGAGGGATGGCTGCACCTCCATTCACCAAGAGGGTGTGAAGTCTAAGAGTAACAAGGGGAATATCTCACCTTTGTAGTCCTTTGTGTCCAGGACATCCTTGCGATTCGTGGTAAGTGGAGCTTGTTCTTTGGTCCCTGGAATCTGAGAGGATGCTGTCACTTTAAATACCCAAAATGATTGAATTGCTTGTAAAGATTCAAAATGTCTGCTCCAACTGGACAGGCAAAAGTCCATAGGTCATCCCGTCTCCCTCTTCACTGCTTCCCTTTTTATTCATTGGCCACCAGTGCAGTCCTCCATGCAGCTCCTGGCTAGCAGGGCCAATTTTTAGGTCCTTACCCCACTTGGCAATATCCAAGCTGTCGGTGCCATCAGAATTGCTGACAGACTGCAGCTCCATATGTCTTTTTTGGTGTTTTCATGCAGGTTCTTCTACTAGTTGTGGTTTAGTCCACTTCTGTATCCTTCCTTTCAGAGCTCAGGGCTCCAGGATTATCATCTGTATCTGTGTTAGTTGGTTTCCCTTTTCTTTGTTGAAGAGGGAGGGTCTGTGCAGTTTGTCTGCTTATTCTGCCATCTTACTAGAACCCTCATGGCTGTCCAAAATAGAGTGTTAAAGTGGATCATACTCTTTTACCTATTTGTTTATTTCTTAGAAATTTATTCCTAGCAAATAATTTGACCCAAGCAAAAAGATATTTGTCAAAAATGTTTTAGTGTTATTTTTAATAGCAAAATATTAGAAGTTACTTAAATGACCTTTAACATAGAAAAGTAAGTATATCTTATTTACTCCACCACTCACCCACTGTCATTGAGTCAATTCCAACTCACAGGGACCCTGTAGGACACAGTAGAGCTGCCCCATAGGGTTTTCAAGGCTGTGATCCCTGTGGAAGCAGACTGCTGTATCTTCTCCTTTTGAGCAACTGGTGGGTTTGAGCTGCTGACTTTTGGTTAGCAGCTGAATGGTTTAACCACTGTACCACCAGGGCAGTGTACTCAAGTCTAGTCGAATGCGACTCATAGCGACTCCTACTTGAGTTTCTGAAGTGGTATGGTATCTCTACAGAAGTAGATTGCCTAGTCTTTTTTCCAGGGAATGGCTAGTGTGTTTGAACTGCCAGCCTTCTGGTCAGCTGTCAGATGCCTTAGACACTATGCCACCAGAGCTCCCTATCCTTTGTACTGGTAGACGTTAAAAATGATACTTTTTGAGATCATGTGGAAATGAAAAATGGTTCAAGTATGTAAAAATAGTAGAATATGCAATTGTGTGCTCTTTGTGGGAATATTTTTGTTAGAATGGCAGCAATAGGTGCATTTAAAAATATTTCAGATGTTGAATGAACATTTGCTATGTGACTGTTTCATTCTGTCACTTAGTTTGACCTGGTACTGCTTTAGACTTTGGGGATGTAAGGCTCTGCAGGTGGTCTTATGGATTGGTGTAGAACAACAAGGAGAGAGGAGGTTTGAAGAAAATGGGTGAGCTGGGTCTTAGAGAATGAATAGAAGTTGTCCAGACTGTCTGAGAGGCGGCAGTCTAAGAAGAGGCAGCAGTACAAGTACCAACATGATGTGTAAGCAGGGGTGTGGATATTTACAGGGACCGTCTTATTTCTGGAGTCCCAGGGTGGTGCAAACCTGGGTAGTATTTTCATAACATTAATATACTCAGGTGCTAACTAAAAGGTTGGAGGTTCAAGTCCACCTGGAGACACCTCAGAAGAAAAGCCTAATGATCTGTGTCTGAAAAATTAGCTGCTGAAAATCCCATAGAACACAGTTTTACTCTGACAGACATGGGGTCACCGTGAGTCAGAGTTGACTCTACAGAGCTGATATTTAAAATTATTTTTAGAATCAGTTTGGACAATGAAAGGCAAGTAGAGAGGACTGGGACTGGGCCATGGAGAATCATGTATGTTATAATACTAAGGATGGAAAAGAATTGCCCTCACTTTCACCTCTGGCAGGCTGACTCTTCTTTCAGAGCAGAGCATTTATTATTTGCCTTGTTAGTTGTGTCCCATTCTCTCTCATAATTGCTGAGCACTTTTGGTTGTCAGGCTATTCAGGAAACACGAGTGAAATGCATTGAATCAAAACAAATAACTGTCTGTAAGTTTCTCGTAGGAGAGGACAAGTGGCCTCTCTTTTGTGTATTTACTATTGTGGTCATTCATATATTGATCAGTGATGATTTTCCTGAGACTACACAGTACATCAATGGCAAACATTAGATTTTCTGACTTCTGATCCACGAGACCTTGTTTCGTTCTGCAGTTTATTGCTGAGCAGCTGTTTATGGCTGCATATACACATGTATGTGGATAATGATTGTGGTTTTATGCCGTTAGGAAACAAAATTTCATGGGATATTATAGGAAAGACTTGTATGCTTGAAACAAGTAGTAGCAGTGTTTGCTGTGGTTTTGTTTCAGTTCTTCAGCATTATGAAATTTAAATGATAAATTCCACCATGTGTTGTTTTTTTTTTCTTTTTTTTTGAGGAAAAACATGCTGTATAGGAAAAGTTAAGATACATGATACATCTTTTAGACATTAATGTCGTGCATATTCACTGTTTTAATATTTTATCAATCTATTGATGGCAAATGAAAGTAGTGATTAGACCTTATTTAATTATTAGATTAATTAATTAGTAGATCTTATTTAATGTTTTCATTAAGCACAGATATACTATTTATCAAATGTATTTTTTAATATTTGAGAACTGTGTTTCAGTAAACTGTTTTCCTTTTTTATCCAGTGTGTTTTATTTTTTGCATTTAAAAAGAGTCAGTAGGTTTTACCAGACTTGAAAGATGTGCATAGCATACAAAAAAGGTAAGAACCCCTCTCACCCCACCCCAAAAACCCAAAGCCAGGAGTGGAAGGAACTGAGATGAACTTCAGACATTAACAAGTAGATTTAGGATTCCTGCTCTGCTTCTTATGAGCCCTACAGGTGAGGCATTTAGCTCCGGAGCTTTGATTTCTGTATTATAAAATGAGTACAGTTCGTGCAACACGGATTTGTGTTAAGAATTAACTCTTACTCTTGTCAGAATCAGTTTTGGGCAAATTACTTATTATTAAATAATAATTACTTGTTATTTCTAGGTCTTTTTTTTTCTTATATGTTTATCTCAACTACTAAAACATTATGAGCTTATTTTGAAAATCAGAGTTGCCATTTTCAAATTGGAATGCTTATTCATCTGAGCTGAAGTGGCATTAATATCTTTGTCCTCATGTGGTGTTCCTAAAGAGAAGAAGGTATAGACCCTTATTTTGTTGATTAAACACATAGTATCACAGGCATTGTCTTTTGTTTATATGACTCCTAGCTTTTCTTTACCTTTTTTTTTTTTTTTTTTAACATTAAATGTTTAACAGTCACTTTGGGTTAAAACCATGCCTGTTACCAAAGATCACAACTTAGTGTAAAATGACAGTTGACTTGATACCAAGCAGACCCATGTGGAAGCTATCCTGATAAACAGTCCTCTCTTTAAAGTTGAATAGGAATTATTCACTGGTTCTAATAAAAAGTGATATTCTTGCATTTATGATCCTCTCCCTTCCAGTAGTTCTTTAACCTCACTTGTTGCTTTGATTGCAGATTAGTAAGAACGCCATATGATGGTTGCCTGTGTGAGAGTAGGGATGGGAGTGGGCAGGTCCTGCAGAGGCTTATAATATGGTAGGAGTATACAGACCAGATTCCTGATTGCAAAGGATAGAAAGAGACTCTTTAATGCAGTTAGGGGAAGGAATTCACTGGAAGTGTGTTAGAAGATCTCACCATTTACAGCAAAGGTGGGTATCTGTGTTTGAAGACAAATAGGAACCAACGGAAGCTGTATTGCCAGAGCCTATACCATCATGATGCAAGAACACCTTGGTAAGGGCCCCCTTTAGGCCCTTTAGCATATTGAGGGGTGATGAATGGAGAACAATGGGCCCTGCCATTTTGGTTACCCCTGTTCTGGACTCACAAGTGGATTGCTTTCAGAGAGAGCAAGTATCTGCCTTGTAACTCTCAGACAAGGAGAGTGGGCCTGACTTCCCACTGTGACTCATACATACATGGTGGGCTCCCCAAATATGAGAAGAGGATCCAGATACTGTGCAGACAAAAGGGAACAAAAACAGGAAAGACAAAGGTTTTCTGCTGAGGAGTTCAGGAGCGTGTGGGTATACATGCCACAAGTGGCCACAAGCCTCCACTCTGAAGAGGAGGGGATTCGTGGATCTCATCAGAGTCCTAAAGGCCTTTGATCCAAGAAGAGCTGAGAAATACTCCATACTAAAGAGATTTCATTATGTTTGAATTGTTACTTTTCCACCAGGTGGTGCAAATCTTTTAGATGTTCATAGAAATTTAATCTTCTTAAAAGATAAGAAAAATTATAAGTGAAAACATTTTATCTTTTTTTTAAAGAATTTAGTTCTACTGAAAAACTGAAAAAATTTTGAGCCAACTTTGGCCTACCTTTTGCCTTAATAAAGATATTTGTGGACTCGTATCAGTTTTTAAATACTGATTGTATATTTAAATTATCTGTAGAGTTTGTGAGTCTGTGCCTCACTGTATTATTTTGCTTTGTTCTTTCCCTAGAAAGAAATGATGATTAGGAACGGAGAGATAGGAACCTATTCAATGTATCAATTGCCTCATGCTCTTTTTGCAGCTAGTAACATTCAATTTTTATAACCTTTTGATTACTGGAGAAAACTATTGTGGTTTAAATTTTTGAAGGTAAAAATGTGGTACAGCAGACATGTCAGACATTTGAACTGCCTCATAACGTGGCTTCCGTGACAAGTAAGGTTGCCATCAGATGACAGGAAGGTAGGCTGTTGAATGGAACTGATCCCTTGACTAGGTCTTTCAGTGAGTGTGAGGTGGTAACAACTTACGTTGTTGTTGTTGTTGTTGTTATGTGCCGTCGAGTCGGCCCCGACTCATAGCGACCCCTCCTTGGGTTTCCGAGGCAGTATCACTACGGAAGTAGGATTGCCCAACCTTCCTTCCGAGGAGTGGCTGGTGGGTTTGAACCGCCAGCCGTCTGGTTAGCAGGCAAGTGTCTTAGCCACTATGCTACCAGAGCTCCCTAACAACTTACGTTAAGGTCCTTATAATCAAGTTATTAATATTTCACTGCCAGAAAGGCAAGAGTGCATTGAGTTCAAAATTATGATTTTTTTTTGTTTTTGAAAATGTCTTTATTTTACCCTTACTGTTTTTTTTTTTTTTTAAATTGTATTTTTGGTGGAAAGTTTACGGAGCAAATTCATTCTCCATACAGCAGTTCATACACATTGTGTTTCGTGACACTTACTGCAATTCTGCAGTGTGGCAGCTCTCCTTCCACTTCCTCCCCACAATTACCTCTTCTCTGTGTCTTTCCTTCCCATGCACCCCCCTTCCAAGCTATCTCTCTGTGCAAACACTGTCCTTCTGTTCTTTACTCCAAGGAGTTGTATCTACCTGATGTAAGTACCCATTTGCCTGTCTGTTGTTTGGCTAGAAGTCACAGGAGTGAGTTCAGTTCCAGACCTGAAGGGTAAGTAGGGGCTGTAGTCTCGGGTATCACCAGGCTCTATCAGACCAGAAAACCTGGTCTTTTTTTCCTATGGTTTTGAGTTTTGTTCCACATTGTTCTCCCAAACTACCCAGGATCTCCTGCAGCAATCCCCCTCCAAGTGGTTGACAGTGGGAGCCAGGCACCATCTCGTTCTTCCTGGTCTCATGGACATACACTAGATCCACATGGCCTAGTAGTCCCTTGGACTTTTTCCATGTGTCTTTGCTTTTCTTCTTTCTTTGCTCTGGACAAGGAGAAACCCACCAGCTAAAGTTAATTTTTAGTAATCCAGAGGTAATTTGACATTCAGATTTGAATATTTAATAGTTGGGATGTTTTTACCAGTGGCTAGCTATTACTAGTTTCAGTTATAACTTAATAACAGTTGAAATATTCCACAAAGAAAAAGACAGCCTCAACATCCATGTTGTATGTCTAGAATTTAGGTGAGAATGTATTAAGTTTTTTTTTGGTGATACTATTTGTAACTCTACGTTTCAGATGTGATCTAGATCATTATTTTTCAAATTTTCTTTTATTATCATTCCTTTACGAAAAAAAATTAAAATGCCAATAAGTTTAAATTTAGTTCCTATCTAGAGAGACAGTTGAAATATTTAAGAATTTATTGGTAAGATTGAGTGGTGGAAGGCTCAAACCGTAACAGATAAGATTTTCTCTTTCTTCCCACAGGAACCTGTTTTGTCCACTTTGGTGTCATGATGCCACTGTTGTGAAAGCATCATCTAGGCTTTACTGTACTGAAATTAATTTCTTCATTTGTGGCTTGTCTGTAATAAAAGTGAATGGTTGTAGTCTCCTTCCAGAGGCATTGCAAGGAAGTTAATTATATGGTGCATTTGTTTTAAGAACACAATTAAATATGCTTTTCTATTGTTCTTTAACCCGGAGAGTGATGCTGATGGACCTAGATTCCCTGCCTCCCAAACCCTTAATGCTGCCTTGAACAGTTACAGTTTTGGAGAAATCTTCTAGAGTTAGAGAGAGATGAGTGAATTCCTTTATTTTCATCTCCGTTCTTACTGTGCTTTCTTTGGATTTGTGTTCAGAAGAAGTGAAGCCCAAATATGTTTTCCCATAAAGTTTGTTTTTATTGAAGAAGAAATTCATTTAAAAATGGAAAGGTTATAATGCTTTTCTTACAGTTTTATTTTAAAAAGTAGGGTAGAATATTGAAAATGTATCATCTAGTCCAGTTTCCTCATACTATACATAAGAAACTGAACTCTAGATGATGACTTAGAAGAGTTACACCTAATAGTGTAGTAACTCCTACCTCGATATTCTAGCTTGAAAAAGTTTAGCCTTCTTTAGAGGCAGAAAAAGGATGCTCATTTTATTTATTTAAATGATCTAATTGAAGGGCAGTAGTGGATCTGCAGATCTGTCTGTCTGTTTTTCACCCTTCTGAGCTTTTAACCAGAGCTCTGGTGGCGTAGTGCCTAAGGCATTTAACTGCTAACCAGAAGGCTGGTGGTTTAATCTCACCAGCCACTCCTTGGAAGGAAGGTTGGGCAATCTACTTCCATAGTGATGCCACCTCGGAAACCCAAGGAGGAGGGGTCGCTGTGAGTCAGATCACTTGACAGCGGCAGTGAGTTTGGTTTTGGTTTTGAGCTTTGAACAGCTCTACTTCTAACCTTCTATATCTTTCTGTTTTTAAAAATACAGATAGCGAGCGAGAGAGGTTTGCTAATTTTTCACCAAAATGATGGGATACTTTATATATTATATTCCAACTTGTGCTTTTTTTTTTCCACTTAAGAATTTGATATAGACATCCTTCAAATTTTATTTAGATCTTACTTCGTAGTTTAATTAGTTACATAATCTTTAATATGAATTTATCTGGTTTATTTAATTTCTTTGATGGAACAAATTAATAGATTTTTTATTTGCATTTTTCAGTTTTATTTTTCCCATTTTGAACTACTGTAGTAGACATCCTTGGCATGCATATTCTCTTTATTGATGTTCTGTGCACTTGTTTTTATAGGATAAAAACCAAAACACCAAACTCATTGTCGTCAAATCAGATCTGACTCATAGCGACCCCTCCTTGGGTTTCTGAGGCGGTACCACTACGGAAGTAGATTGCCCAACCTTCCTTCCGAAGAGTGGCTGGTGGCTTTGAACTGACAGCCATCTGGTTAGCAGTCAAGTAAATGCCTTAGGCATAAATTCACCAAATGGCAATTACTAAGCCAAAGTGCATCCACATTTTCAGATTTTAATAGATACTGCTAGATTCATTATGAATGTTTCATGGTAGCACCTCTTTCTCCTTACTCTCACCATTAGTAGGTTTAATTTTTGCTAATATTGATGGGAAGAAATGGTGTCTTATTTAAATTTATACTTTATGTTATTGGTTGTTTACCTTTGGTCCTCTGTGCATTGCCTCATCATAGCCTTTGCTCATTGCCTTCTACATGTTGCTCTTTTTCTCATCGATTTGAAAGAGTGCTTTTTCTATTTTGGGGGTATTAGCATCTTGTCAGGGAGCTCTGGTGTAGTGGTTAAGTCATTTGGCTGCTAACCAGAAGATGAGTGGTTCAAACCCACCAACTGCTCTGAAGAAGAACGATGAGTCAGTCTGCTTCTGTAAAGATTTACAGCCTTGGAAACCCAGTGGGGATCGCTGTGAGTTGGAATCGAGTAGATGGCAGTGAGTTTGGTTTTGGTTTGAGCATCTTGTCAGTCATAGTACTTAAAACTGCTTCTCTCAGTCTATAGTTAGTTTTGTTTATGATATCTTTTTATCATGTAGAATTTTTAAATGTTTATGTAGTCAACTTTGTTACATTTTTTTTCATATTCCAATCTGTGGCTATATAAATGCTCTACAAAAGTTTCTTTTAATATTTTTAATAGAAACATATTTTGTTGAGTCTGAGATGCATAGTTTTTAAAACACTTACTTTACAATACTGCGTCATAACGTAACTAGTAGTATTTTTCACTTTCTGTGATACAAGAAATAATGATTTTGTGTCATAGCTGGTGTCTTGAATTCAATATAGTGTAGTATTTTTTGCATTTATATCTTTAATTCATTTGTGCTTATTTTTGTAGGTATTATAGGGTAGGAAGTCTACCCCCCCCCCAAGAAATAAAACCAGTTTGCCAGGATTGCTTATTAAGTGAAGAATCCTTTTTCCCACAGAATTGCCATAGAGTAGCTTCCCTTATATGCTTGGACTCCTGCTGTGGTCCACTGATTTATTTATTCCTACCAATACCAAGGAGCTCTGGTAGCGTAGTGCCTAAGGCACTTTGCTGCTAACCAGAATGCTGGCGGTTCAAACCCACCAGCTACTCCTTGGAAGGAAGGTTGGGGAATCTACTTCCATAGTGATATCGCCTTGAAAACCCAAGGACGGGTTGCTGTGAGTTGGGGCCGGCTCATTGGCATATAACAAGAACAACAAAAATAATTCTAATACCAAAAGATCTATGGCGACTCAGTGGTTAAAGCATTTGACTGCTAACCAGAAGGTTGGTGGTTTGAACCCACCAGCTGCTCCATGGGAGAAAGAGGAGGCAGTCTGTTTCTATAAAGATGTACAGCCTTAGAAACCCTATGGGGCAGTTCTACTCTGTCCTGTAGGGTCACTATGCTTCAGAATCAATGCTATAGTGGTGGGTTATACTAACGCCATATTATTTTGGTGACAGTAACTTTTTAGTGAGTTTTAAATTCCAAAAGGGTGAGCTCAAGTTCACTATCCTTTTAATTAAAACAGAACACTTCTTAATGTATATATTAAACATCCTCATTTTTTTTTTTTTTT